>NC_068290.1:20592562-20895062 GCF_025860055.1 Xyrauchen texanus
AAAGCAAGCAGCAAAAATATGACATTGTAATAAAAATCACCAAATGCAAAGGTTGTTGATGTTTGATGATCTTCTCCTCTTGCCGTTTCTTCGCTCATTATTAACTTCTGTCATACACACTGCAATCTTATGTGCAACATCACAATCTGAATGCGCATGTGCAGAAATATATACTACTTTGCTGCAGCATGCAATGAATTCGTAGACACTTAATATGGATTTTTGAATGGTTTTTGAAAATGAGTGACATACTCGATAATGTGATTTCGCATATCGTTAAAACAACAATTGCGATATTATCGTAGATGATATATATATACACACAGTAGGGGTATATATATATATCTCTCTCACACCCCTAGTCTATACAACCCATTTGTCATTAAATAATGTCTCTTTTAAAACACTTATTTCATAAATCAGTTTTTTTTATCAAAAACAACAAAAAGGAATTGAAGCTCTTTACAGAGATTATGGTTTTCTTAAAGAGACAGTACCAGTTTTAGCACTTATTCAACAAATCAATGTAAATACCTGTAAATAATACCAATTATGTATTTAAACAATAAACATGTAACAAAAGTTATTATGCAATATATCATATTTATTGATTTAAAACATGGATTTGTTCATTTTTCAAAAGCTAAAATGTGACCAAAATTATGAAAAACTAATAAAATATTATTAGTAAAAGTAATATTTTTGTAATGTACCTAGTTAGAAGGTCCCTTGTATAATTAACAGCATTAGCTGTGAGAGAATTTATTTCATATGCAAGCAAAAGGGACATTATAATTGAAATATACCAACATATTCGTCATCGAATCAAAAACGGAATCAAATCGAATGAAGAGCTTGTGAATCAGATCACAATCGAATCGGAAAATCTGTATTAATACCAAGCCAATGACAAATACATTCCAGTGGATAGGTCTATTGGAAATATTTTTGACTCCTTATGCTTGAGCCTAGTAAAACCAATGAGTTCTAGGGTAAAATTTCTACCTGTCAATCAGCCGCTGTGCTAAAACAAGTTTTCGAAACTTTGCTGATTAAAAGAGCATATGTACGTGCACAAATTCACTGAAATTTTTGTTCCTGATATGAAGATAAAGTGTCACAGATCAGAAGCACACACATCTTTGAAGCTCAGGTACTCCACTAAAATAGCTGACAATTCTGCTCTAAATGTAATGTTTGTGCTTATATTAAATGCAAGTATAATTGGCAGAAACTATGCAACTCTTTTTTTGTGCATTCTTTTTGTTATAGAACTTTTTTTTGCACTTAATTATCATGCAGTAACACTGATGCAATGATTGATTTATGCGGTCATGAAATCAGAGACCCTCTTCTCTGAATCCCAACACAACACAACTGGTCAAAAGAGACAGATATTACCAAGAGTAAATGGTGATGGTGCCTTAGGGTTAGGTTAATATTAATTTTAATACCCACACACACAAAGCGGGAGAGAGAGAGAGAGAGAGAAGTCAAAACTGATGCACTAGGTTTAATTGAGTTTCTTGTTTCTTTTTTATCTGTCAAAATGACAGAGAGCATTTGGAATTATCAGTCGACCTTTCAAAAATAGGTAAATGCTGGAGAATTTTCTGTTAACACAACCCTTGACATGTTGGGTTAAGTGATTGTTGTGCCCCACCAGAACTAATGAGCCTGAGATACCACTGCATGGAGCCATCTTTGCAGCTTACTTTTCATAAATGGTCTGGGTGGAATGGGCCGAGAGCAGGTACATTTAGAGTATGTCTACATAGTACACCAATCTTTTTTATATCAAAACAACAAGAAAACCTGTTTTGCATGACATGATCTTGTGGCGAGCAGGGCATGGCCGACCGGTGTCTGGGCAGAGCGAGGCCAGGGGGATAAGTGATAAACAAGTTCCACCTGTGCGCCACACCAGTCTCACATTCAAGTGAGTAGCTTAATGAGAGGAGACAGTGGCAGGCGTAAGAGAGAGACGCACAAAGCTGTGTGTGTGTGCGTGTGTGTGTGTCAGCAGGCTGTAAAGTAATGCTGTTGTCTATGTATTTATTTACTGGTGCTGCTGAAAAGCAAGGTGTTAAGGTATGATGACAATGAAAAGTGTTGTGGTAATATGAAGAATAAAATCTTGCGTTGGATTGTTCAACCAGCTCCAGCTTCCTCCTTCATAGGAAAGGCAGAGGTCTGCAAAGTATGATGTCAAAACTTCAGCTCTGAATTGAACACACTAACAAGATGTTTGACAATGCTAAATTACATAAGCAGACAATATTGAGTGATTAATCCCAGAAACGGGTCAAACATTTCATCTATGTCACAGCCATGCACATGATTTGCTACTTGCTATTGCTAGACAGATGAAGTTTGTATTAGAGGGAGGGGCATTCTCATTCTAGGGGCATTATAAAAGGACAAAATGAGCAAGTAAAAGTCTGTCAATGTTTAAATGGGTATATCTGTTAATTAAGTTAACTTAGTTCACTTTTAGAAGAACACTAGCATAAGGATGATCTCAAAGCTAACAGACATGAACTACAATACATAAATAACATGGACCAAACTCTAAATTTTGTTATTTAATGAACTGGAAATCCACTGAGAAAAGGATGGAGATGTGGAAGAAGGAATGAAAAGGAAAATGGAAAAAAGGAAAGAAGGATGATATGTTCCTAAGGGAAGTGAGCAGCGTATCATTTGCTTTGATCAAAGGAGGTCATTACAGTGTAATTACACAACATAAAAAAATCACATGCTGAGGACATAAAGTTCTAAAGATTCCGTACAAACTCAGACAACCACAAAAAGAGAAACCACTTTGTAGTAAATAATCCTTCACAACAAATACTTTATTTACCCCAAGCCTGGTGAGCAATCTTTTGTATTATTATTGTGGGAAAAAGATTGACAGAGAAGGTGGAAAGTACTGTGACTTTATGCCAACAAATGCAAACCCAGAATGAGCCAAGAATATAATGTAAGTCTATAACTTGTTTCTATTGTTAGGATGTCTGTACAGATCCTCCATACAGATAAACTGCTAGGGTTTTTGTGTAATGTTTTAACATGCTGGATCCATACAATATCAACATACTGTACTACCAAAATATCAGTTTTCATATTTCCGAATAAGAATGAGCTTTAATGCCAAGTATGCTCACAAACACAAGGAATTTTTGGGGGTGATAAGAAAAACAAGCAAGTGCACAGAACATTACAGTGAGACACAGAAAATAAAAAAGGTAAGAGTATAAACAGACATAAAAAAGGACATAACATAAAATGGTGTATGTAGATGTGCAAGTTAGGGGTATGTACTGTTATTGAATTAAACATGAGTGAATTTAAATATGTACATGATATATTTATACATTATTGCACTATGGGAGTCCTGAAGGCAGTTTAATTGTTCATGTGGTAAATAGCCACCGAGGGTAAAAGCTGTTCTTGTGCCTGGTTGTCCAGGCGCTTTGTGCTCTGTAGTTCACTCCTTCAAAAAAGGAGTGGACAGGGTTTGTGGTGTCCAGAGGGTTTTTACCTGCACGTTTCCTCACTCTGGAGATGTACAGGTCTTGGAGGGTGGGCAGGGGGGCACCAATAATCCTCTCAGCAGTCCTGACTGTCTGTTTCCTTCTGTCTGATTTGGAGGCTGAATTAAACCAGACAGTTATAGATGTACACAGGACAGACTCAAGGATGGCTGAGTAGAAAATTTAAGGTTGCATTGCATTGAAGAGCACAGTGGCCTCCATTATTCTTAAATGGAAGTTTGGAACAACCAGTATCTTCCTAGAACTGGCCGCCTGGCCAAACTGAGCAATCGGGGGAGAAGGGCCTTGGTAAGTGAGGCGACCAAGAACCCAATGATCCCTTTGGTTGAGCTCCAGATATCATGAGTGGAGATGGGAGAATCTTGAAGATGGACAACCATCACTGCAACACTCCACCCATCTGGGCTTTATGGCAGAATGGCCAGACGGAAGCCTCTCCTCAGTACAAGACACATAAAAAAGCATCTAAAAGGACTCTAGACTTTGAGAAACAAGATACTCCGGTCTGATGAATTGAAGATTAAACTGTTTGGCCTAAATTCCAAGAATCATGTCTGGAGGAAACCAGGCACTGCTCATCACATGCGCAATACCATCTCAACGGTGAAGCATGGTAGTGGTTGCATCATGCTGTAGGGGTGTTTTTCAGTGGCAGGGGCCAACCCACTAGTCAGGGTTGAAGGAAATACCCAGCCAGAACCCGGACTTGAACCCAAACAAACATGTCTGGAGAGTAGGGCTGGGTGATAAAACGATATCGATATATATCACGATAAAGAAAATCCCCGATAAGCTTTTGAGGAATTTTCGATATTTACTGCGTGTCGTTAAAACACAAGCAGTTCGTCTTTCTCAGGCTGCGTCTCCACTGGGGCGGACGAAATCCGCTCAAAGGCGTTCACAGCGCTAGGAGAGAGCTTGCTTGCCAATCCTACGATCCACCTTGCGAACATGCTGCTTGGATTTCATAGGAATTAATTGAAAACGCTCTCAGCTTCGCTCACAATGCGCCAGTGGTAACGTAGGGTCAGACTGGATGAACTTGCTAACAATTAGGTTATGTCGGACACTGGATTGATTCCATCCGCACCGCAAGACTTCATGACAAAGGTTGCGCCCTCTCATCGTCTCTAGTGAAGAGCGCGACAGAACAACAGCGATATGGACAACAGCTCTGATCTTTCTACACTGTAATCTTGAATATTGTTCTCTAGCACCAAACATGCATCATATCCGCCCTGTCTGCATGCGTTGCCTCTTTTCATTGCATGTGTGTAGACATGAAAACGCATGAGTTAGCGTGGTTTCAAAGCACCTTTTAGACCATAGCGTTTTGCCCTTCTAAATGTATCTTTATTAATCAGCATATTACGAGCTTTTAATAATAAACAAAATGAATAAACAAATCGATTTCTGTTCTGATTTTGTGAAAATTTATTTGATGTCTGGAATGGATCATGAAAGACTAAAATGACTAGTTGGTAGATTAGTCTCTCACTTTAATGAAAATATACAATGTTTTTTAACCATTTTCTAAATTTTCTCTCAGGACACCCCTGAACTCACATTCAGCATCATTCCACAGTCACAAGGGCTTCTACGCCCCATACTTGGGTATCTGAATCAAAAGAAATATAAAAAATATTTAATTTTAATGTAAAAATATTCCAACAAACACTGGACTGCTGTCACAAACAGGTGATCTTTTAACATTCAGTTTCAATTGATAAACGGTAAAAGACGGTAAAATTGGTAAAAGATCCCGCAGACCCCACTGCTTTGGCCGTCTCTGGACCCCCTGTGCAGTTTTTTAGAGACTATTTTGACTGTTTAGAATTCATTTGTTCTTCCTTTTTTTCCGTCAAAAAAGAAAGTGCAATGTGTAAATGTATATCGTGATAAATATCGGTATCGAACAATATGAAAAAGACTATTGTGATAACAATTTTGGCCATATCGCCCTGCCCTACTGGAGAGACCTGAAAATGTCTGTACAATGACGATCCCATCCAACCTGACAGAGCTTGAGGAAATCTGCAGAGAGGAATAGAATAAAATTCCCAAATTCATGTGTGGAAAGCTTGTAACATCATACCGAAAAAGACTTGAGGCTGTAATCGCTGCCAAAGGAAGTACCGAGTTAAGGGTGTGGAATACTTGTCAATATGATATTTCAGTTTTTTCTTTTTAATAAATGTGCAAAAATCAGTAAAAATCTGATTTTTGCATAATAATGTAACCACACCAATAATAATATTAATTATTATTTTTATACTGCATTTGCTATTCCTTTGTTTACTAATTTTATTTGTTGTTTGTTGATTTTCAAATATAAAACCTGTTTAAATGATTTCAGTGTGTGTATCAGTACTTTTTGTAAATTTTACTGATAACCGTAATAGTTTTGATCACGATAATCATAATATGAAATTTTCATACCGTTACATCTCTAGAACTTACCATACATCTACTACAGTACACTATTGTAGGAGTGTGACAGTCATTACATATAGTCTAAGAGTCAGCATCAGACTAATTTGCAACAGGAGCGACTATTAAGAGATATTTAATTTACATAAATATAAAATGTCAAAAAGGACCAGCATGGTGTTAGAGCATTTGAAAGCTTGACAAAAACTGCTGGCATCAGATGCCTTTAAGAGGGTCTTTCCAGCAGATAGAAAGAATGTGTGTTTTAGGCTCAAGGTTATGACTGGCACAGCGAGAAAGGCTACTGGTCTGGTGGCCCTCGTCCATCACAATGGCAACGCCAAAGGCCCCTGCCCACGCCAGCTGGGCAAAACATTCATCACCCTGACAACATACACACACACACACACACACACACACACACACACACACACACACACACACACACACACACACACACACACACACACCTGTGGACACAGATTTGCAGTTATGTGTGATAAAAACAGCCACACACAAAGACACGCACAAATATCTCAGATGCATTGGCACAAACTGGCAATGTCTGACATCACAAACACAAACAAAGGTTTCTGGATGACAAAAACTCTCTTGCTAACACTAATAGGACAGGAAAGAATGATACAACAGAACATAGAGAAAATATGCATGTTGTTGATGGTATTAGCATGGACCGAACATAGAGGGGTATGTGCGAGCGTGCAGTGTGCATCTGTCAGCATGAATTAGTGTTTAAAACCTTTTCAAGAGTTTTGTTCGATTCTAAGTCATCTGAAGTCACTCTACAGCTGAAAATAATCTTCCCCTCCTTGAGCTGTTAACTCGAGAACCGGTGAGACCAGATAATTGAGTCAGTTAGTTGAACTCGAGAATCACGTAAATCCAATTGGTGAAGGAATCACACAGCATGTGTGAACCAGATCAACCGATAATTTTAAAAGATCCCAAAAAAAACATCAAACTTTCATGAACTCTTGATAGTGTCAAGATTTTTAGTGATTAACAACTCTAATGACTTTCACTCTGTTTATCACACAAAGCTATTTTATGTCTTCAGAAGTCATGGAATATAGTGTTGTATTGAATTTTGTGGTGATTTTGCATCCTTTTTGAACCGTTAAAGACATGCGAGTTAATTATGAGCTGAACGGTCCAATTAAGCATAAAAAAATATGCACAAACAATTTGTCCTCCCGCCACTCCACTGTACAAAATAGTCTTAACAAAAACATCTCTCTCCCTTTACCATCCGTTTCTTCCATTGACCTGTTGTCCAATTCATCTAAATGTGCAACTCAAACACACTTATTGGACAAATACTATTGTCTCACAGATAATGTCTGTCTGTCTGCCTCTCTGTCTTTCACTCACTCAATGCAACTACTGCATCTGTGATGCAAAATATAGCACCTAGCACACAATTTCACACACACACACACACACACACACACACACAATCTGCAAAAATGAGACCAGTGCTGTGATTGTTCTTAAGGGGTTCTAAGTTTCACTTCCTGTGTTACTTCCTGCCAGGTATTCTTAACGTGTCTTCACGTCATACAATATTTATGCTGTTATCTGATACTGAAACATATGGACAGGCACACCACCTCTGTGTGAGCGAGAGAGCGAGCGAAAGACTTGAAGAGGGGGTTGAATTCCTGTTCAACACACAAAGCAGAAATATGAGTTAACCTTTTGTCAGTCACGGACGGACGGACGGACGGACGGACGGACGGATAGATAGATACTTTATTTTGATCTTGTGTAGGAATTTGCTAGACTAGTCAACTAAACGATTCTGCAGCTACTAGCCAGTATTACTCATGCTCATGGTTAAATATTTTTCCATATTCAACTTTTCACCGGGCGGCTAACTGTTAATAGCTTACTTTCTTAACCAAACAGCTGTCCTATTTTGATCAAAATAGATCTAAATGCACATCCCAAAATATGCATGAGTTTCCAGTGCATTTACTTTTCTTTTTTTTTTGGCTAATCTGTTCATTATTTTCAAAAATATGCTGACTGTTGTTGACAGTATGCCGAGTATGACTTACTAAATGGTTAATTTAGTTTAGAACAGGCTATTGGTTTGGCTCTTATTGGTCCTGCACTGTATATTGATACAATTGTTTTAAATAAATATGCCTAGATTTGTCATGCTTGTCATGTTTTATAGGCAGGGTTGGGAGGGTTACTTTTGAAATGTATTCTACTACAGATTACAGAATACATACGTATTCCATTAGATTACTCAAGGTCGTATTCTAAATACTTTAGATTACTTCTTCAGCACTGGTAGATTTTTTCACTTGTTTTGTCTATAAAAACTCTGCCAGTACAGTAAGACAAAATACACATTAAAAATACGTTCTGTGAAAAAAACCTAAATATCTTATGCAATGTCATTTCTAAAACAAGATCAAATTTATCTTGTTTTAAGGATTTTTTGATGTTTTTTCAGGAAAACAATACAACAATTATTATCAAGAATAGGATTTTTGCCCTAATATCAAAGCTCTTACTAGTAAAAAAGAAATTATGATCTAATGTGAATTTTCTTGATAAAAAAATATTATTGTGTCTGGTAACATGTGCATGTAAAATGGCTAGAAATAGCATTTTAGCTCAACATAAAGCTGACAACTTCAAACTTCTGCTCGTATGAATGTAACACATAAGCAAGTGTTTCACAGCTGATCAAATGCACTTTGGATCACATCATTTATATATTTTTTTTCCATCTGAAAGGACTAAATATTAAATTAAACAAATGACAATAAATTGCTAAGTAATCTCTTCAGTAATCAAAATACTTTTTGAATGTAACTGTATTCTAATTACCAATTATTTAAATGTGGAATACAGTTAATTATATTTTGTATTTTAAATACGTAATCCTGTTACATGTATTCCGTTACTCCCAACCCTGTTTATAGGATAGCCTTATGTACATTATTCAAGGCAATTGCACATTAAGCATGTCACAAGTATGGTTTTCAGTGACACTTGGTATCGGATTTGGCTGTTAGAATAATAGATTTAAGCATTTCAAATGGATCGTATATACATACAATATTTTTGCCAGTTTTATGAGGGTTTCTAACATTTAGAATAGCATTAGCAGCCAGACAATAATGCTATACATTATGCAGAAAATCACATACGGTATAAAATAATAAATACAAGGCATTAGAAGGTATACATTAAAAACAAGGCACTCAAGTTACATAATATACACAGTATACATTAAAATAAATATACACATTTGGAAAGAGTGACCATTAAAATAAACAAACATAACAATTTTCACAAAATGCAGTGATCTTAAGATGCATCTTTTGTCACGTGTATTAAAATGTATAAAAAGATGTAGAGGAACAAATCACAGAGCTGAGAGGAAACAGAGAAGCGTACAAGGGAGGAAACACTCTAATGCTAAAGCAAAAACAGATTGGTGCAGAATCACACAAACAGACACTCTCACTTGCACCCCTGATCCGTAACTTTCTTTGGCTGTTGCCGTATGTTAGTGAAAAGCAAATGAAACCTTTATAGCATCTCCTTCTCTTTCACGTAGCTTCTCTATCCATCTCTCCATCTTTCTCTACATGCATCCCCCACTGTTATCTACTTTTCTAAATGCTGCAGCAAAGTTTTTCTAGTTTAGATACACACTGATACCATGGATAGAAGAGAAAATGTTAATCAAGATCACTATAACTCTGTAAGAGCACTCTTATCTCTGCTCGTGCACTTTTCATATCAAATACACACATACAATTAAAGATTTACATATTCTAATCTAGTAAATCTGAATGTGCACCTTTGTTTTCAAAGAGTCTATTTGCACACTGCATGTCTTGCAGGTCTTGACTTCAGCATGTCATTGAATTATGAATTATGCATATTAGATTAGTCCATCCCAAGCAGTAGCCAGATAAATGAATTACAAGGTTGATGGTATTCCAGTACAAATAGGTCATCAAAACCAGACGAGAGGGCTTTATCAGATTTCAGCTCGACTTGCATGCTAATCAGAGGAGTGCACATGCACACTACAACAGAGAAGTCATTGACCAGTGGGCAGGCAGTGTGGTTCTGTGTGATAAATAGAATTAGAGCCAGATTGATATGCGATTTTTGAGACAATGACATTACAATGACATTTGACATTATTATTATACATTGTCAACAAATTATAGGAATTAAAACAGAGAAAATAAAGAATAAATAACAATAAAATAAATAGCTAAATAAACATCAGTACCGTTTAGTATGTCAATTGCCGACCATTTAAATAAAGAATAAATAAAATACAATAAATAGCTAAATAAACATCAGTACTGTTTAGTATCAGTCAAATGTTGACTATTTTAATACTGCCAGTCAATTAGGGGCATGTTGTAAAATAAGAAGCATTTACACCTCTCGAATCAAGAGATAAACAGCGGCAGCGGTGTTACACCATATTCTGCTATACAAGTTCAGGGGAAACCTTCAACGGTGGAAAAAAGTGAATCCTAAACAAAACTGGTGAATATATGTTTACACATTAGCTTCCAATCAGCTGACAAGCAATGAAAGTAGCTACATGGTTAGCTATAAGCTCATGTCACAGAGAGTAAAAGATGGACATTGTTTATTTTACTTTCCAGCATTGCGTCTCACTAACTAGGCAACAACATAGTGTGAAATCAACACTCAACAGACACAATCCACCACCGCACTGTTGTCTGCTGAGCTGCAAAAATATACTCTTGATGCTTACCTTTCAATCTGCTACATTACTGACTGCACTGGCATAACAAACAGATGTGATAAACATGAGCAACATGGTTATCAGGGACAGGGTTAATGTTATTTTAGTTATAATGAAAAGGGAAAATGATGGGATCATTATTTATCAACTTTCCAGTATGTATTTCACAAACTAGTTAGCAGCTTACTGAAAAGACACCAATTAACTCCACCCTAGAGTCTCCTCTGTAAACAATGGATTCGACGTTATGACACCAATTCTAAAGCATTGTTTTCTGCATTATCTGTTCTGAACAAAAGATTTCACATCTGCACACATTGGTAAACATATACGCTGATACCGATTTATTGGTGAAAGGCTAATGTCGACTGACCAATACATCGGTCGGGCACTAAATAGAATATTCACAATATATTTAAAATGATTGTACATTCAACATTGTGAATATCACAATGATTTTAAAGCACTTTTTATTTGCTACATTATTTATTTTCCTAAATAGTGTTATTAGACTGATTTTGCGATTCCTTATCATATATACAGTACTGTGGCAAAAATTTAGGCAGTTGTGAAAAATGCAGTGTAGTGAAAATGTTTTGAAAAATAATGGCATGAATCATTTTATTTATCAAATACCGTCAAACAAAGTGCAATATACCAAAAAAAAAAAAAAATCATTATTTGGTGTGACCACCCTATGCATTTAAGGTACACATCGGAGGTACCAAACATTTTGGAAAACATGTTACAGTTTTATGTATTTTTTCTGTCTAAATTGCTTCTGTCACATCATGTAATCCCAGACTGGCACAATGATGTTAAAATCTGGGCTCTGTCGGGGCCATTCCATCTGTTGCAGGACTCTTTTTCTACATCTATTCCATTTAATTTGCAAAAAGAAACTATGGAAATCTAAAACTAATATTTCCTATTGACACATTAAAGCAGAAGTACTGTACATTTCAATCTCTTTGAATGCTGACAATTTCTAATATGGTAATTATTTTAAATGATATCCCTGTATATGGCAGAGACAAATCATTTAGAACAGGTAAATTGCTCATAATAAATGAACCTTTCTTTCATCTCACCTACATTTGACCACAATATCTGGCGTGAGCTTCAATGTCTTTACTTCCATTGGTAGACACAGCATTGCTGCTCATTTGCATAAAGATAATCATTGTCAGTGTTTGCTGTCACTGATGTCGCCTTAAATCGCCAACTTTCATTGAAAATAAATGTCATCTGGATGCTCTTCCTCTGATTAGAAAGACATTTGTCAACTAGTGCCTCTCTTATACATGTACAGGTGAAACTCGAAAAATTAGAATATCGTGCAAAAGTTCATTAATTTCAGTAATTCAACTTAAAAGGTGAAACTAATATATTATATAGACTCAGTACAAGCAAAGTAAGATATTTCAAGCCTTTATTTGATATAATTTTGATGATTATGGCTTACAGCTTATGAAAACCCCAAATTCAGAATCTCAGAAAATTAGAATATTGTGAAAAGGTTCAGTATTGTAGGCTCAAAGTGTCACACTCTAATCAGCTAAACACCTGCAAAGGGTTCCTGAGCCTTTAAATGGTCTCTCAGGCTGGTTCAGATGAATTCACAATCATGGGGAAGACTGCTGACCTGACAGTTGTGCAGAAAACCATCATTGACACCCTCCACAAGGAGGGAAAGCCTCAAAAGGTAATTGCAAAAGAAGTTGGATGTTCTGAAAGTGCTGTATCAAAGCACATTAATAGAAAGTTAAGTGGAAGGGAAAAGTGTGGAAGAAAAAGGTGCACAAGCAGCAGGGATGACCGTAGCCTGGAGAGGATTGTCAGGAAAAGGCCATTCAAATGTGTGGGGGAGCTTCACAAGGAGTGGACTGAGGCCGGAGTTACTGCATCAAGAGCCACCACACACAGACGGGTCCTGGACATGGGCTTCAAATGTCAAATGTCTTACCTGGGCTAAAGAAAAAAGAACTGGTCTGTTGCTCATTGGTCCAAAGTCCTCTTTTCTGATGAGAGCAAATTTTGCATCTCATTTGGAAACCAAGGTCCCAGAGTCTGGAGGAAGAATGGAGAGGCACACAATCCAAGATGCTTGAAGTCCAGTGTGAAGTTTCCACAGTCTGTGTTGGTTTGGGGAGCCATGTCATCGGCTGGTGTTGGTCCACTGTGCTTTATTAAGTCCAGAGTCAACGCAGCCGTCTACCGGGACATTTTAGAGCACTTCATGCTTCCTTCAGCAGACAAGCTTTATGGAGATGCTGATTTCATTTTCCAGCAGAACTTGGCACCTGCCCACACTGCCAAAAGTACCAAAACCTGGTTCAATGACCATGGTATTACTGTGCTTGATTGGCCAGCAAACTCGCCTGACCTGAACCCCATAGAGAATCTATGGGGCATTGCCAAGAGAAAGATGAGAGACATGAGACCAAACAATGCAGAAGAGCTGAAGGCCGCTATTGAAGCATCTTGGTCTTCCATAACACCTCAGCAGTGCCACAGGCTGATAGCATCCATGCCACGCGCATTGAGGCAGTAATTAATGCAAAAGGGGCCCAAACCAAGTACTGAGTACATATGCATGATTATACTTTTCAGAGGACCGACATTTCTGTATTTAAAATCCTTTTTTTTCTTGATTTCATGTAATATTCTAATTTTCTGAGATTCTGAATTTGGGGTTTTCATAAGCTGTAAGCCATAATCATCAAAATTATATCAAATAAAGGCTTGAAATATCTTACTTTGCTTGTAATGAGTCTATATAATATATTAGTTTCACCTTTTAAGTTGAATTACTGAAATTAATGAACTTTTGCACGATATTCTAATTTTTCGAGTTTCACCTGTATACAAACAGATTTGCAAGAAACTCTGAAAAACACTCTAAATCACTATCCAACAAAATTCCTTAGCACATCAGCATTCCCCTATATGCATATGAAATTTCATCTGGTTCATTAATATTCTCATCACAATGTAACGTTTGCTAGCCTCAGTCAGCTGCAGTGTAGTGATGTTTCGTAGTGAACAAATTGGTCTTTTTAAAGTAAACTTTTAAGTGACCTATCTGGGCTTCCAGAGCCCTTCATGTATTAAAAACACCCAGTAAAAAAAAAAAAAACATACACATTACAAGGTGAACATATAACCCATCTATAATGTTTCTAAATTCCTTTTAAGCTATTTCTCCACCGACACACGTAAATACAGGTCGTGGACACACGCACAATGTTAGGGCAAACACTGCATATAACAGGCTACACTAAATATGATTACCACTACCAGTCAAAAGCACTTTGTTGCTACAACCGATGCACTTAGCACATCATAGTGCTCTCTTTTAGAAATCATTCCAGCACACACACACAAACAACAAACATTGACTGATAGAACACACTCACTCATCAAAGTTAAAGTGGCTAATTTTTCAATATTAAAAAACATCCTCCTATTCCAGCAGTCATCTAAAAGTAGCCATTTGTAGACAGTGGTTCTGAAAATAGTTCCATGTTCTGATAGGGTCAGAGGCAGCAGGGAAAAAGAGATGTTCAATGCAATTAAACTTAGTATATAATTGTGCATAGACAGGACAGTAAAATAAACAGGCTTAGATATCAACTTTTAAAAGGGAGGAATTGCATCTGCATAATATCCACATTAGGCAGATGCAAAAATCAAAAGGTTGCATGATATTCCGTCATCCTTGAAAACATGAACAAAACCACACTAGGTAAAATAAAATATGCTTCAGATTACATTAAATATGGGTTCACAGGTAAATCATGCTTCAGTGGTTGTTTATGCATTTACAAAATGGTCAACTTCCTATTTAGTCTATGACACGTTTGCATATTATTTGAGTATTTCATGGTAACATTACAAATATTATATATATATATATATATATATATATATATATATATATATATATATATATATATATATATATATATATAATAACTATATAAGTAACTGTGTTCAGTTACAACTCCATCTGATGTCAAATCTGGATCCTAAAAATAAACCAGTGTAAAAACCAATGCTTTAATGGCCCAAATCAAAATGTATTTTTTTTTGTGGCTTTTGTCAAAGTTTTTCAGCTCTGAAGCCATCTAAAAGTTGCTGTACTCCTCGGCATTGACAAAATTAGCTTTTATCAAGGGCTGCGAGTTTATTTAAAAAATTTGATTAATCACGATTAATCGCAGAAATCAGAGCTCAAACAGACGTTTTTTGCGTGCGTGCAAAAGAACAGCTGTCTTTTGCACGCACGCAAACAGTGTTTCCCATTTGATATTTCTTCTTTCCTTCTGTCTGCCTTTTCTCTCTCTTTAATGAAGTGAGTTGATCTCATAAATAAACCAGGTGTGCAGACACCCTATAAAGCAGATATGCTAATTTTCATAAGGCACTCATCCCGAGTTCACAAATCTGCCAAATATTTCCATGAAAACAGCAACACACCTGCTAAGACCCATGAGAAACAAATGCCACTTTACAGCCAAATGCTAGACACACTTACATCTGCTCATGACAATGAAGAACTACAGTGGCCAAACAAAGAATATTGTCTTTTGAAAATGTACAAATGTCACTGCATTAGATAACAAAATATCAAATTAAGTGCCATTTATTTTTATAATCGACAATAGAAGCACACTTTTTATGCATAACATTTCCAAAAAATGTGTTAGCTTTTTAAATTCTAAAATAATAGATATCCTGATCGTTATTAAGAAAAAAAATATTTGTACATCCATTAAACATGACCTTGACTATTTGCAAATAAATCTATTTGCAATGGCTAAGATAAGTGAAGATAGTTCTGAGAAAAGCTCTGGCATCATTTGTTTGCAGATGTCACTTGGTTTAATATTTAATACTTGGTCTAAATAGGTCACTGTGTTTAAAGGGATAATTTATCTAAAAAATGTTAATTCTCTCATCATGTACTCACCATCATGACTCTCTATGTGGATTACTTTCTTTCTTCTTCTGAACACAAACAAAGATTTTTATAAGAACATGCTCTGTAGGCCCATACAATGACAGTGAATGGTGACCAAAATTTTGAAGCTCCAAGAAGCACAAAAAGACAGCATAAAAGTAATCCACATGACTCCAGTGATATAATAGATGTGGAATAGAAGTCCTTTTTTACAATAAATTGTCCTCACTGCCTAGTTGATGGTAATATGCACAAAGAATGCAATCACCAAAAACAAAAGAAGAATGTGAAAGTGGAGATTTACAGTAAAAAATAATTTAAATATAGATCTGTTTCTCACCCACACCTGTAATATCGCTTCTGAAGACATGGATATAACCACAGGAGATACTTGGATTATTTTTATTATGTATTATCTGCAGTACCCATTGTATTCCACAGAAGAAAGAATTATACAAGTTATACAAGTTCGGAACAACATGAGGGTGATTGAGAGGGTGAGAGAGAGAGAGAGAGAGAGAGAGAGAGAGAGAGAGAGAGAGAGAGAGAGAATGTATGTCTGTTTCCTGAAATTATATTTATCATGTATAAATATTCATCATGTATTCAGGAGAGGTGCTAAAAGTGTGTGCGTCCGTGCGTGCGTCGTGCGTGCGTAATGATAAAACCTCAAAGAGAAAATCTAGCTTTGAGCAGAATGGAACTGCCAGACTTAGTTCCATAATTAACACACAACCAAGATACAGTCATGCATAATGAACTTACACACACACACACACACACACACACACACACACACACACACACACACACACACACACACACACACACACTAGCTGAATGATCGGCAAAGGAATCCTGGCTGTTTAACAGATCCAAAGCAGTTATCACTGAAAGCTCACATCTCCTAATGTCTCCTTCAGTAAATCTTCTGCTACACTACAAGGGCAAACGCACATGGACATCCCAACACTTCATCCATATGTGCCTGTGAAACATTCAATTTCAAAACCATCAATAGGGGGCCAGTCCACCATTTATTGCAAAAACATCTTCCACTCTTCTGGAAAGGCTTTCCACTAAATATTGGAATATGGCTGTATGGATTTGCTACCAACTTTCTATTAGGTATCTTTACTAACATTAAAATACATACAATACCAATATACTTATATTGTATCTACATTTTATTAAAGCAACTTTTTATTTCAATTCATATTAGCTTTACTGGTCAGACGTCACACACCGTGACTAGGCAAAAGTTTGTGGGCCCTTAACCAAACATTATGTCACCAGAATGAAAATATTCCCTTCTGTCTTAAACCATAGTCCTTAAATAAATATACCACTGAAGCATAAATCAGCAGTTATGTAAAGAAGGATGAAGAGTGAGAGAGAGAAGAAAAGAAGGAGAGGAGGATGTGGATCAAGAGATGAATGATTCTCACTTTTCTCATTCATCCCATGTGTGTTTATGAGGATAGGTAGTGTAATACTGTAGCATGACATGCTCAGATCCATGCAGCTTTAAGAGGTCAGCAGCATTACCCAGAATTCAACCATGTCTAATTTCAGACACCGGTAGTGAGCGGTGAATTCAGCGGCTCAGAGACAAAGTGTGTGTGTGTGTGTGTGTGTGTGTGTGTGTGTGTGTGTGTGTCTGGAAATAGACGGACACAGAGAGCAGGAAACTCTCAAGGTTTCTCGGATATATTTTCAACATAGCTAAGAAAAGCTTTTTCACTTTTTTATTTTAAGAAATTGTGTTAAAAGGAATAGTTAACTAGTTAAATGGTTAAATTATTTTATTATTTACCTGTATTTAGTTATTTTTGTAATTAACTGTATGTAGTTTACACATTTCTGAAGAATCGTTATGTTGCTCTAGCTAAACTAAGACAGTTCATAGTGAAGAATGCTGTCAAGACTAATAAGACAACAAATTGCCCTAAATGTAGTCCAAAAGACATACCGTATATGCGCTATATACAAAGTCTTCTGCAGTCTAGATTTATTTACTGATCATTTTCACCTTCAGCAGAAGTTAAGATGATAAGTCAGAATGTTTACATGCCCAATTATAATCGAGATGCAGCAGGTTTTTGTGTATTGACCCGTTTCATGTGTCGTCACTGTATGACCGCGGCGCCAGGTTTGTGACCAAAAAAACATTTACCTTCAAAGTGCTGCACTGTGTGATAGATTGTTTCTATTAATACATCATGAAAAGGTGATATTGCTGTTTAATTACCATAGCCAAAATAAAAATTCTCTTTTAATAAAGTTTTATCTTTGAACTCATATTTTGCCCGATAAAAAACACTTGTGGGTCTTTGCTTTTTTTTATATTCAGACATGTCAGTTATCCGTACACGTATCAATTGTATTTATAAAACCATTCATTTGAATACAATTCAGAAGGAAATGCACATTGCACATGGACGATGTTATATTTGACACCCAGTTCATTTATTTAATTAAAATCGCAGCCTTTGCATCTGATTTTATTTACCCTACACGTTGAGCATCATCTCTAACTTTCAGAGCATGTGCACAATGGTGAAGCCAATTGTGGTCCTATTAACAAGTATACATGCTGGACAAAGCCTAGCTATGATTGCATTATCACAAAATTCTGACTGGTATGATTTCAGTCTGACTAAAGCATTTACATTTATAAAGACAAATTACTGTTTTAGTCAGACCTCAATCAAACTTTTAAAGTGCATGTAAACGTACCCACTGAATAATTACTTACATTTCGGTCAGTTATCGCTATCGTGCGGCTTCAGATGACTTGGAATATAGCATGCAACTTGTTTTGTATGAACTTTAGGACTATCAATGTGCTTTTATGGTGTTTTTTAACCTTTTTGGAGCTTGATAGCCCCTGGTCGCAATGAACTTTCAGTATGTTGTTATTATGGCTATGGCAAGACATTCGTAAAGATTCTTCAAAGATTTCTACTTCTGTGTTTTTGCACAGGAAAAAATAACAGCATTTGGGTTTAAAGTAAATAATAACAGAATGTTCATTTTTGGGCAAACTCTTCCTTTAACAAAAAAAGATGAATGAGACCATATAATTATGACATCACAAATATTTTTTTTGAAGCTGACGCAGGAAAAGTGTGCACAGAGTATCTACACATGTAGAAAAACCTAGTAAGTGTTGCCTTTTGACCAAAATGGGTCATCAGCAAACATGCTCTACTGTCAATAGAAATACTGTTCAAAAAAAAGTGTTCACGCTTGAGTCCTCTAAACAATTGTACAGATACAGTGAAACACTGAGGTACAATTGTGCTCTCTTCCCCTCCCCAGCCTTTGTGAGTAACTTCCCCTTCCTCTAACATATGATTACATGCCTCAAGCACGGTTTCTTTCAAACCAGCACAACTCACAAGCTCACTACACACACACACACCATAGTACACACAGACAGACACACACACACACACACACACACACACACACACACACACACACACACACACACACACACACACAAAGGGCTAAACAGAACAACAGAACAGAGCAAAAACAGATAGAGGGATGTTAGAGATGTGGGGCAAAAACTGCACTCAAAGCCGAAAACAAACACAAATTGATTACCAATGCAAAGCCTGACAGCAACAGCAAGTAAAATTAAATACTTCAATTTGCAATCATTCAGCCATTCTGTGGCATTGCCCCGATCAATACGCATTACTGTCAATTTAGATTTAAGAGCGCTACAGACGCATATACTCACACAGTGTGTAGCAACACAATGTTTTTATTATTTACACACACATTACACCACACTTCTGAAATGTAACCATGCTTTTCATAATTACGTACATTTAAAATGAATTACTCACATTACAGAAGCAAGCCATGGGGAAAATAAATCATTTCCCAATGTTTTACAAGCTGTATTAGAGTTCTTCCCCTTAAGACACTAAAAATGTTTGTTAACTGCATCGTCACAGTGAATTAATCATGAGACATGAATAAAACTGTGCTGACATTGATTCATATTAAGAACAATGATGAGATTATACCATAATCACATAATGACTGTGATTGTGTGCTATATATTCAGTGCATACCTATTAAACTGAAGTCAGTGTGGGTGAAGGATGGCAGTCTCGTGTCCTACAGCGCAGGGGCTCCAGCTGGGGAGAGGAGCTTGAGATCCCACCGCAGAAACCTTTACTCACGCATGCTCCCTGTAATTTACAAAAAACATCATCGGTTAGAGGAATTAGCCCACAAGGTAGACAGTGCACAGCAAGAATTAAAGAGTAACACTACATTACACTGTATATTTTAGTAATAGGCTAAAATATCAGTCATGCCAATTAATCATACGCTAATTGACCATTTTGAGATTATCGGAATCAGCTGATAACTGTATGTGGCAGGACGGAGGGTGGGGCCGGGTCGTGATCATACACACCCGGTCCCTTATCAGGCTAATCAAGCCTCCGAGAGGGATAAAGGGCGACTGCGGAGGAGTGTGCGGGAGAGAGAGATAGTTTACGGACATGTCCGTCGTGTGTGTTTGTCTTTTGTTTGAGTTTGAAATTAAACTATTATTTGTATCGTCAAGCCGGTTCTCGCCTCCTCCTTTCCATTGAATCGCTTTACACTGTACCACATGACTGGTTAACAAACATGGTAGTTCCTGCTTGTGTCAGATCAACAGCCTTGAATAATACAATTTTTTTAATATTGAGTAAATATTGTTTAAAATAAGTGTTTATTTTTTATAAATACGTTTTGTATGTATTTTCCATCATTAAATTGTATATATCAGTCAACAGTTATCCCCTGCTCTCTAAATACTGTTATCAGCATTTGCATTTCAAAAAAACGATATTGGTTATCCACTAGTGCAATGGTTCTCAATCAAGGGGCCAGGGCCCACCAGAGGCCTCAGCAAACTGGGATACAAGAATACTTAAAATAATTAAAAAAAAAAAAATTTAATTCATAATAAAAATGTATTAAAATAAATTGTTAATCTAAAAATCAAGAAAACCTGACAGATCTGGAAACTTATGGCAGAAAATGAAGTATTTTAAATCAATCGATACTCTTAGTTAATGGGGGGCCATAGATTCTAAAAGTTGAGAACTACAGCGCTACTGTATTTGCCTCATTTATTAAATATGGAGAGAGAAAGAGGGAACAGGAATTTTACATGATGCAGGCCAAACTTGTATCACCATGTGGACCCAAATTATTCAGCGCTTTCTTAAAACCAATTAGTCGACTAATCGTTCAGAAAACCCAACAACTACGGTAATCGATTTTGAAAAAATTCAGTTCCCTTTACAAAAAGCTTCACTACGATGTTGCGCTGCTAAGCGCTACGGGGAACAGCTTTAGCTGTGAGCCGAGCTGAATAATGTGTGAAACACGTCAATGAACATTGACCGGAATTTATAGCCTCGGCTGATGTAATCATTAGATGCACCTGAGGCCAGGCTATAAATGGATACGTCACCAGGTGTCGTCAGAAACTCTTTTTTCAGAGCGATTCTGTTTCTGTGTGTTTCACACACCCTGTCAAAACTTTCTTTCCTCTGTTAGGAGATAGAATCAGTTAGGCAGTGTGCAGTGAACGTTGTTCTATTTTTCTCTTCTGTTTAGAAAATATTATATATATATATATATTTCTAAAAAAAAAAAAAAAAAGAGAGAGAATGACTGAAAGCCGCAAACGGTGCGTGTTCCCCTCTTCTCGCTCTATAGCTGAAGACGGCACACATCAGTTTTTGCTGTTTGTTTGGGGGTAAGAGCGTTGCATAAGGGCGAGTGCGAGCTCTGCGATTTGCTTTAACAGGCAGAGTGCGTCGTGTTCACGAAAAGATCGTTCGTGGGGCTCGTGCATGGATTTGGCTGAGGAGCAAGAGACGGGTTGACCCCTTTCTCTCACTCTCTTCCCAAACCCAGCTGGTCCTTCACATGATCTTGAAGCGCGTTCCGACGCTTCTTCGGATCATGAGGTGGATCGCGATTCTCTTCCCGCCTCCGAGCTTTCCGTCCGCGATAAAAAATCTACGGAGGAATTGCTCGATGTTGTTACTCGTGCGGTTGCCAGATTGGACTGGCCACGCGAAAAAGAGACCCAGTCTAAGAAAGGGAACACCTCATGGGTCCCTTCCCTTTCTTTGATAACCTCCATGAAGAGCTTTTTCGCTCATGGAGAACCCCTTAAAAAAAAATGTAAAAAATATATATATATTTTCTTCCCGTGTTCACATACCCTCGACGTCATTATATTCGACTATCGTGGGTGCTGAGGCACGGGGGTATTCAGTGATGCCGCCGGTCGAAGAGACGCTTGCGGGCTATCTCTCGCCGGGCTCGGCATCGTCACTTAAGTAGCCCTCTCTCCCCTCAAAGCCTTGTAGGACAACCTCCACTTTAGTGGGAAGGGCTTATCAAGCAGCAGGTCAGGCTGGTGCTGCTCTGCACACTATGCTGTTTTTCAGGCGTACCAGGCTGACCTCCTGGACGACCTGAGTGTGGGTTCCGTGCTTGACGAGCAAGCCTCAGACCCACCTCGGTCCTGACTGAAGGGAGGCTCAAAAGCAAAGCGTGGCGAGTCGTGCTCCTCCTCCCAGGGATTGGGGACAGTCTCACCGCCCTCGCCAGCCCCCGAAGCAAGACCTCAGGACTATAAATTCTAGTAAGAGAAAACCCTGACGGTCTTGCGCCTAGATTAGGGGGTAGCTCCCCTCGGGATGGGGCGCGTGCTCCACTTCACCTCTCCCGGTACCCCCTCGAAGCCCCTCCATTCCCGCCACCTCTTGGTGTTTCGGGTTGCAGAGGCTTCCGTCAAAATTGGGTGTTTTCGCTGTTCCTGCATTTTATTCAGGACGCGAAACACCCGACAACCCCTCAACAGGAATTGTTAAAATATAATACCCATCTCAGAGATCCTGGCAGCGTGGAAACTTCTGCTGGATATATTCTTTTCTGTGGGTCTTATAAGGGCGTCAGGATTTAATTCTCTCGCCGCTTTTCCGTGTTTCAACGGCGTGTTCTCACTACCGTAAACCGGATTTCTTTTTTTTGTAAAAACAAAAAAAACCCAAACTCAATCTCCTGGTTAAAGGGGCCATGGTATGTGTTCCCCTTCTAGAGAGAGAGTTAGGTTATTACACTAAATACTTCCCGTTTCCCATGGAGGGTGAGGGGTGGTGTCTGGCTTAGATCTTAAAGCTTGAACTACCCGTGGGTGTTCAAGTCCAAGATGATGCCTGTCAAGATGGTCGTGTCTCAAGCCCTACAACTCGTTTGGCTGGTCACCATCGATCTTATGACGCACTTCTATACTTCATTTAGAAGTTCGGCCACAACATGGAAAGTTCCTGAGGTTCACTTCCGGTGGCGAAGTCTTCCAGGGTCAGGTTCTTTCACTCAGCCTAGCCCTTTTTACCCGCACATTCACAATGCATGATGTAGCGCTGGCTCCTTGCGACTCCGGGGCATCTGCATTCTGAATTACGTAGACGACTGGCTGATCCTAGCGCAGTTCCAGGAACTGCCAGTTCAGCACAGGGACATCGTCTTAGCTCATCTGTTTCTCTGGGGTTGAGGCTCAACGCCAAGAAAAGCGTCCTCTCTCCCACTCAGAACACTGTCTATCGGGGCATCGTATGGAGTTCAATCACAATGCGGGCACAACTGTCTCCCGCTAGGATTGAGTCCATTCAGATCACCCTGAGCAAAGTCGGGCTAGGTCAAGGTTGCACTGTTATCAGTATCAACGATTTCCAGGTCTCAGGGCGAACGCGTCCACGGTGATCCCTCTGGACCTTCTGCTCATGAGACCATTTTTGTTGTGGCCAAAAGCCAGGGGATTTCTTCCAAGGGCCAAAACCCCTGGGCTAAATAGGGTTACGCGCCTCAGGCTTCGTTCCCTTTCTATGTGGTTCAGACCCGGTTTTCTGCCTTGGGTCCCACTCTAGGTGCGTCTTGTTGTCGCAGACTGCTAACGACAGACGCCTCCCTGACGGGCGGGGTAGCGGCCTTAAGTGGTCGTCCAGCTTAAGGGGATAGGAGGGTCGTCAGCTCGGTTGTCACAGTCACTGTCTCAGGTTGATGGCTGTATTTCTGGCCCAGAAATACCTCCTCCTGAGGCTGCCATGTCTTGGTGCGGGTGGACAATACAGCGGTAGCCTCTTACATAAATCTTCAAGGAGACCCACGTTCTTGTCAGCTGTATTTCTGATGACACCTGGTGACGTATCCATTTATAGCCTGGCCTCAGGTGCATCTAATGATTACATCAGCCGAGGCTATAAATTCCGGTCAATGTTCATTGACGTGTTCCACACATTATTCAGCTCGGCACACAGCTAAAGCTGTTCCCCGTAGTGCTTAGCAGCGCAACATCTCTTTCCGCTTTTTTCAGGGAACAAGGGTTACACATGTAACCCGAGACGTTTTGCATACCCAAATTAAAATAATCCCTTAAGAAACTCCTTGTTCATTAGATGTCCCGGATTTTCCTATAAAAATGTTTAAGGAGAAATGAAGGAGAACGACAACCAAGACCGGTGATTACTTCCACACTTGTGGGAAATCAAAAACCACACTATGAAAATGAAGCAGCCATGCAACGTTTTGCATATAAAGCATATTTTAAATAAAGAGGGAAGTCATCATGATCCAAAAGAATATAAGATTTCAGTTTCATATACTGTATACTCTCCTGGTTTTGAGTCAAACGTCCACTTTCGCAAATGTGTGTAAAGGGATTAATGGCGAGAACCGGCTTGACAATATAACAAATATTTTAATTAAGAAGTAAACAAAAAGACACAAAAACACACATGATGGACAGCTGCCCGTAAACGCTCTCTCTCTCCCGCACCACTGTCCGCAGTTGGCCTTTATCCCTCTCGGAGGCTTGATTTGCCTGATAAGGGGCCGGGTGTGTAAAATCCCGACCTTCCTCCGCCCTGTCACAGTGTGTTTTCTTTAGCAGTGGCTTTGTAAGGTGGTTTGAAACACTTATTTTAAACTAGTTATGGGTCAACTATATAATGAAATGTACATTTTAACAAAGGTTTAACTGTGTTCTCAGGACAAGGGGATTTTTCATGCAAGGTTGGGGTAAGTTGTAAGTTTGCACGTTAGTAACATTGTTGGAAAGGCGGAGCTTAGAGCGCTTGTCAATCAACTGCGTTATACAGCGGAGCAAGGCAGACGAAATACATGCCCGTGATATGTGCTAGATAACTTGTTGTGGGTGCTAAAGTGTGCGTCCATGAGTGACTAAGTGATTATTTCCCTAATATATGTTCTGATTAATCTACAGATCCTTTCATGACTGTTAATGTGATGTTTATCCACTGATATTGAGTGTATTGGGATCTGGTGCTACCAGTTATGTTAGTGTCATCTGCGCGGTTTCACATGTATGTTCAATTACATCTCACTCCTGAGGCAATAATATTGCAGAATATGTCATTATACATGTCACTGTGTTGATGATGACTAGAATTAAACTGTTATGTTCATATAAATGAGGTGTAATTAAGTGATGTTCATTGCCGAACAGCGGTTTACTTTCGTTTTTGTTTTTTTATTGTTTACATATTAACACCATATCAGCATTAAAAAACATGTTTTATACGTTTAACTTTCATATAATCTATTACAATTTGTGTAGATAAAAACAATGTTTCATAAACTCTTGTGTGCTTTATTGTTTAACTGTTTAAGCCTATATACTGTTTACGTCAGGTTCCATTGTGACATCCCACATATAGTGTGATGCACCACTATTGAGGTTGTTTTTTTCCTGGGCAATAATGGTGCCAATAATGGTTCAATAGCTTTTTGTAGTCAACACTTTAAAATATGTGCCTATACAGAAATTGACTTTCATAAATAAACCTACCCTTAGAAATATTCATTGGAGTAAAAGGTGACACGAGTTGGCAACTAGCCCCATTCTCCCCCATATATTGTTTTTATTCCATCATTCCTTCCATCTCCTATGCTCTCAAGTGAAGTGTTAGTGCATTGTGTGTGTGTTTGTGTGTGTGTGTGTGTGTGTGTGTGTGTGTGTGTGTGGGCATGTTTATGTGGTTTACGAGGACAATTAGGTTACAAACTGGTAATTACAAGGATATTATGTATAAATATGGTTTGAGGACATTTCTAGTGTCCCCATAATTTAAAAATCTTAAAAAACATATAAAATTATGTTTTATTGAAAATTAAAAAAATGCAGAATGTTTTTTGTGAGGGTTAGGTTTAGGGGTTGTGTTAGGTTTAGGAGATAGAATCTATTGTTTGTACAGTATAAAAAATCATTGTCTATGGAAAGTCCTCATAATGATAGGTAGACCAACGTGTGTGTGTGTGTGTGTGTGTGTGTGTGTGTGTGTGTGTGTGTGTGTGTGTGTGTGTGTGTGTGTGTGTGTGTGTGTACAGAGATGCTGGTGTGGTGTCAGAATCAGTTATTCTGGATTATTCTCTTACATGCAGCTCAGGCTTACTGCATTCAGAGGCAAAATGAATAAAATATTAGCATGCAGCCCGACATCTTTATCAGACGGAGAGTGACACGCATGCAAACACAGTGCAGTATTGGCACTCTTTGAGGTGACTGTCAGTGAGCCACTGCACTTCATCAAATGCACTTTTCTAATCCCTCGCACTGTACAGGACTTTCAACAACCCACCACAGAGCACACACACACACACATCACATCTAAGCATTGAGTGTGTGTGTTTGTGTGAGTGAGATTAGAAAAACTTCTCTAAAACCTGATTGTGTTTCTGAGGTGTGCGACAGTGGTAGAGCTAGCGCCATTCCCAGGAGCCATGGCAACGGCTGCTAGGTGAACAAAGGCCCAATTAAATCTACTGCGGGCAGGTCACTACGGCAACAAATGCCCTTCAGATGATACAGACACACAACATTTAACACACAAACTACACTACTATACACTTATTTACACAAGACTATTATGGGTTCAATACAAGTTAAACTCAATCGACAGCATTTGTGGTACCACAAAAATTCATTTTGACTTGCCCCTCCTGTCCTTAAAAGACAGCAAAACTTCTGGGTTCCAGTGAGGCACTTACAATGGGAGTGAAAGGGGCCAATCCATAAATGTTAAAATATTCACTGTTCTTAAAGTAAAGCCACAAGACATAAACAACATCTGTGTTTACACGATTGTAGTGTGATAAAATCGCTTGATAACCTTTTCTCTGTAAAGTTTTTTTTTAATTTTACAACTTTGTTGTCATGACACCGTAACACAGTAAATGACAATTTAAACAACTTATAATATATATATATATATATATATATATATATATATATATATATATATATATATATATATATATATATAAAATACATGAGTTTTAACAGAAGATTTAATTTAATTTCTGCCTTTAAACCTTCCAAAAATTGGCCCCATTCACTTCCTTTGTAAGTGACTCACAGTACCCTCAATTTAGCTTTTTTTAAAGAAAATGAGGGACGAGTCAAAATAATTTTTTGTGTTAATCAACATTATGCCATAAATGCTGCCGATTCAGCTTGACTTGAATAGAATCCAGACTATTCCCTTTAGGGGGCCATTTTCTACACTTTTTGAAGCAGTTTTCCCCCTAAAGTCCACTTATAATACAAGTCAAGGTTGAAATTTACATTTACATAACCCTTATCCACCCATTCTCTTTACCTTTGAATTAAAAATGTTAAACGGGTACAACATTGCCACAAGGAACAACATTCTTGGTATTTATAGCACAAAGTTGAAAAGATTTTTGCAGTATATCTCATTTGCTGTTTTATGAAGACCAAGGATTTGGACACCCAACTCCATTGACATATTGCTTTTGGTATACTATAAAGTAAGTAGTTTGCCTATTCGGACTCGAGGAGAATTTACATTTTGAGGTGAATAATCCTTTTAATGTCTGTCCTTCTCGGTTTCACCTCTTTTTCCCCCACATGCTGTGTAAATCACCCTTTTTGTGAACTCGTGGTAAAAGTCAAAAGTACTTATAAAAAGTCCTGTGAGCACACCTGTAATAAAACAGTGAATGCACAGCCACAAAACCACACACGGACATGCTGAAATATGCTCTCCATCCATGTACCTCTGCAAATAAAGTGTTCTTTCACTGATACTTAAAATATATTGTGTCTAAGCTTGCGCAGCCGAGTGCTAAGGAACACGGTAGCACACACAGGGCTAATACAGGCCCAATCAAGCAGCATACACTTTATCTTCATTCAACACAAAAGTGCACACACAAAGGCATTTACATTAACCCTTTTGCAAACACACACACGCTGTACATAGACTTGTGCACAAAGTTCAATTTATTTCTAAATGAAGATTGATAAAACTTTAAACTGCAAGCTTCCTAGTTCAAATTGACCATAAAAGCAGTTGTTTTTCACTCTTATATAGTTTATCACCCTCTGAAAGCTGCACTTCTCAGGTGAGCTGACTATCTATTGAACACACTAAATTTAACTCCCTCTCACACACACTGTGGTGGACAGTAACGAAGTAAATGTAATTCGTTACTGTACTTAAATAGCTTTTTTGCGTATCTGTACTTTACTGAAGTATTTAAATTTGGGGAGACTTTTACTTTAACTCCACTACATTTCAAAGTCAAATATCTTACTTTTTACTCTACTACATTTTCAAAATCAGTCGTTCCTTTTTATTTATGAGTGGATAAAAACATAAATGGTCAAACGAGCCACCAATCACAGTACAGCGCACGCGCTTTGTTTTGAACTTGCCTTGGCGGCATCTACTAAGCGCGAACCAGGGGTGCGTTTCCCAAAAGCATCGTTAGCCAACTATGGTCGCAAGTTCCGTCGTTATCATCATAGTTCAACGAGTCGGTGTTTCCCGAAACCATCGTTCCAACGAACATTCGCAAACAGCATCGCAGAGTTGTGTGGTTGGAACGACAGCTCTCGACCTGTGGTTAGAAGCAGAGTTTCTTGTTATTATAACATGTGGGCTTAATAAATTATTATCTTGAGCCAAATAAGCAAGATGTAGCGAATCAGCTCTATATTCTTCCACCATTAGGTAGCGAATCAGCTCTATGAAATATTAATAATCAATCATAACTTGTTATAATCAATTATGAATATTTGGATCAGTTAATCGGGTTAACTTGATGTAGCTACATTAACATTACAACCAAATACTCGGTTCATCCCGTGAACACTCAATTTTGGTTATTAATTAATTAATTAATAGAAATGTACATTTCCGGGCAAGGGAAATGTCTTTCTTACTAAGTATTAAGAGCAAGTAGTCAAAATCTATGATTAGTGACTTTAGATATGAGCTTGAGACACAGACAACTTTACATGTGACATGAACAAGACTTTATTAACTAGACTAAACATTTAAACTACTCTAACATACATATACATACATTCATACAGTTTACCAAGGGAAAGAGGGCTGAAGCAGAATACAGGAAGGCAAGAAGTTATAGCATTGTTTGAAGTTCAGCAGATCAACAGCCTGAGCAAACCATCATATTAGTTCTGACACGCCTTTTTAGAAAGGGGTTAAGGATACTTAATGTATCAAATAATGAGACTAAGTTTGATACTTGCATGTCCCATTTGAAATAAACTGTCCTGATGCAATTTGTTGAGGCTCCAGTTGATCTTTTGATGTTGTCTTGATGAGAGAGAGAACCAGTGAGAGTCAGAGGATCTTGGTGAATGGGCAGTCAAGGCCGTAGGTAGCCTGGCACACGCTTGGGAGTCCTTGGGGCCTTTAGTTTGGCATCATTCAGCGAGAGAGTGAGAGAGCACAAGGCTCAGAGAGCAAGAGAGGCTAAGAGCAGCTAAGAGGATAAGAGTTGGTAAGATAAGAGAGATAAGAGGAAGTGGGCGCAGCAATTTTATACCCTCGGAAATAGGTCCCACCTCTCATTGGCTCGACCAATGAGAAGGGTTTGGGTTCCAGGCGGAATTTGGTTTATTGCTCTTTGTTGTAAAATTGCCCATTGCATGTGCAAGAAAGAAAATAGGAAACATACTGGTAATACTAATATGCTGTTGTTATCGACATATCATGTACACAGTCATTTCAATCTTCAAAATACCAAGTTATAGAGACCAAATATGCCACACATATGATTTTGGTTAACCATAGTATGCAAAGTCTGAAACATTAACCCATTAGTTTGCAAGAAAACATAGATCAAGCACATTTAAGGGAAAATGTGAGATGGCACATTAGATACATGTCAATATTTATCACATGGATATATAGAATATATATATAGGATTAACAGGGTTCATTTCTCTTTCTCAGTAAGAGAATGAAGGGAGGGTCAGCACTTCTCTGAACATTCCTTTGGAGGTCGTAAAGGCCTCCATTACTCTGGGCAGGAGAATGATTCCTTTGTTCGACCACGGCTCATTTGCATGTTTCTGGCTGGGTTTATGACGGTAAGAGATTTTGGGCTGAATGACTCAAAAGATGGCAAAACATAACGTAATATCATTCTACTAAGATCTTATATTCGAATTTAGCTCGGACAAATCGTAAGGTTTAATTTGATACCAAGAAAGGTATATTTAGTACACTTAATAAGGGAATATACACTGAGGCTATTAAATATGAGGCCTCAGAGTTTAAAACACACAACTAAACAGTTCTAACGAGTTTGATATACCTCAGAAATACACAACATACAGGGATTACACGTATTTCATTAGCAATATGCAGTTCTGTGTTTAACTGAAAACACACACACACACACACATTTTTACGCTCAAAGTTTCCTTCCTGTCCACATGATAAGCACGTGGTGAGCATGCGGATGTCACATGCGTTCTCTGTCAATAGTTCATTGTCTCTTTGTCAATACATTTATTGTGCTTGTGGAGGCTGGTTGGCTTATTTCAGTAATTAGGGGTTTTTAACAGTAAGTTCTTGTTTGTTCGGAATCTGTTAAGGCACTGATCCTCCGCCATACCTTACAGTCCCCTTTTTCGCCAGGTGGTGTCCCTGTTGGAGACATCATCGGATCTACAATCATCACAATGGCGGATGGCAGGTGAATCATGAGGGTTTTGTAGCAGGTAGTTGTTCCACGGTGGGTGATGTAGACAGTAGCCACATCCAGGTCTCTGCAGCAGGTGCAGAGGCAGCAGGTGCCTTGACAGTGTGTCACCTGTCATTATGAAGTCAGTTCTGCTTGAGGCAGGTGCTTGTTTGTGGCTGCAGGGAGTGGTTATGGGCATTGTGTAGTGTGGAGAGAGTTTCAGACTGACCTAGTACTGGTAGCAAAAGGGCAGCAGGTGGCCGCTCAGCCTTGGTTCGGCACCCAGTCACCAGGTGTCTGAAGTCTGCAGTGTTACTCTGCTCTGGCAGCAGTGCTGACTTGAGCTTGCCTGAGTGGTGTTGGGCAAGAGTCAGAGGTTTGTTCTTCCCAGTACTCCTCAGGGGAGTTCTGTTCCAGGAGCTCTTTGCTAGTGCTAGCAGCTCTTGTAACTCAGTAACAGGCGCTTCTAGCTGTCTTTGTGCAGCCTCTGTTTGGCACCTGTTTGAAAGGTGTACAGGAGGATGTTGTTGTAGACTGCTGTGGGACGCCCTGTGGTGTTTGCTGGGTGAGGCCTTGTGTTTGTTAAAGGCCTTCTGTGTCAGGTCACGCAGTTGTTGGATAGGCATTGTGTGGGGCAGGCCATAATGCCTAAATGGTGACTTACCATAGGATGGAGGTTTCGGAGGAAAAGGCTCTTGAAGCTGGTGTCCTCCTCCATCCCAGGTTTGTTATGCAGCTCCGAGCAAGCTCGCCTGAGTCTGTGGTAGTAAACATAGGGAGTTTCATGCCGACCCTGTTTGGTGTCTAGGGCAGCGATCAGTCCGTTGTTAGACTCTGAGAATTCCCTTATGATGGCTTGTTTCAGCTGCTGGTAGTTAGACTGGATGTTTTCTGGCTGTCGAGCCAGAAAGCGCCGCAACTCTGGGCTGGACGGATCCAGATCAGATGGAGTCTATCTTGATGGTTCACACTCATCAAAGACTGCAGGTGAAAGTCAATGTCTCGCAGGTAAGCGCGGACGCCGTGGTCTCCTGCAAGCTCTGGTGTAAATGCAGGGATATGTCTGGCCATTCGTTGAGGTCTTTGAGTGTCGCTACACGCGTCGCTTCAAGATTCGCCTGAATCAATCCTTTTCCTTCCGCGCTGCAGAAGCTTTAAGGAAACTGTCCGATGACGGTTAAGCAGTGGGGTTTGTCTCCCCTTTGTAAATCTGTGCTTGGCTGGGGAGGTTTCTCTGCTGATTGCAAGTGGGGAGTGAGATGTCTCTCCTGCTGTGGTTCCTTTTGCAGCAGGTAAGAGTGTCTCAGTTCTCGCTGGACCATGTCAAGTTCATCTTTGGTGTTTTCCAGCTGCTGAGTCAGCACTTTAACTTCAGCTCTGGACACATTCAGTTGACCTTCACAGGCCATGATTCTGGCATCTTTGTCCAAGAGTTCAGAATTTGCTGTTTTTAACAGTGAATCTTTCATTCAGTACAATCAGTATCTTTTATTTAGAAGACATACAAATGTCCTTTAGGTCTTTTAGTTTGTCAATAGATTAAAGCACCGTATTTGAAGAGAGCGCATGTGTGAACGTGCTCTAGTGCGTTAGAACGAGCCTATGATTGAATCTGGAAATAAAGCAAATAACTGAGAAAAATATGAGATAGTCCTCAGATGACATGTCCGTTATTTATAGCAAAACATCTAGCATTAATTCGATCACAAACAGATTCATTAAAAGAAGTTTTTACTCCACCACATGTGTGGCATCATTAACCAACGTGGTTGAACAACCAATTTTCGGTTTCGGGAAACAGTCGTGACTAGCAAGTTGATTTCTTCAACAGTGCATTGTACTACGGTAGTGGAGCAGCAAGTGACGTCGTTGTATGGGAAACGCACCCCAGAGCCGTTAAATATGAGAGTTGCGAACAGACGGTTGCGACAGTGATCTCGCCGCCGCGCGGTCACGTGATTCGTGTAGCTCTCAATAGTTCCAAACAAATTGCGTTGACAATGATTTTAAGCGGGGCAGAGAGCAGCAGCTATTATTGCAGCAATTATCAGTAAATATTGACACATAATGTACATTGCTTATTATGTTGACACTAAAATGACTTGCATATAATAGCATTTTTTTTCTGGGGAGTAGCAGAAACACTGCATTAATACGTTTCTGTGTTTAATTTTGGAGGGAAATTGGCTGCTCCCATAACATAGAATATATATATATTCTATGTGTGTGTGTGTGTGTGTGTGTGTGTGTGTGTGTGTGTGCGTGCGTGCATGCGTGTGTATAGGCTATATATATATATATTATATATATATATATATATATATATATATATATATATATATATATATATATATATATATATATATATATATTTAATGGTGTTGTGCAGGTTTATGTGAATGTATCATAACATTAGGATGTTAATAATTATGACCATAGACACTCGAGAAAAATATATACAGTAAATACTGTAAATGTATTATACCTTATGGGAACAGTCCCCTTCCCTCCAAAATTAAACACACAAAAAATGTATTCAATTCAAATATATATATATATACATCTGACTAATTAATGTCATTTTATTAATAGATTGGTGTGCCAAGAGTGACATTAGTCTTCATGTAGACTGAGTTAAGCAAGAGTCTTGTGACAAATTATAATAGGACATTATGGCCATAAAAAATAATTGTACTTTGATACTTAAGTACATTTGAAGGCAAATACTTTTGTACTTTTACTCAAGTGAATGTTTAAAGGCAGCACTTCTACTTTTACTTGAGTAATATTTTACCTTGAGTATCTTTACTTTAACTCAAGTACATGGTATGTGTACTTCGTCCACCACTGCACACACACAAACACACAGTAAGTAACATCTTGATAACCAGTAATGCGGTAGTTCACTGAAACGATACGTAATATATATATATTTTTTAATGTCTCAAACATAAAACAGAGGAAAAAATGGGGATACATGATATATCGGTGACCATATGGAATCAGCCATTAATTGTCATTTTTATTATTGGTATTATTTTTCCATTTCAATGACTTAAACTGTTTTTCTATGCCTTCTCTTTATCTTTTTACTGTACCTTAAAATGTTTTTGATGCTTGAATTCACCGAAGTGTGTGATTTCACTTCGTGTGAATGGTATTTTTGTTTAAAAACAGGCAAAAAATATAAACATATAATATTGTTCATCATATCGGTTATGAGATTCAACTTAAATATATTTATTAGCTATTGGTACGAAATGTACATATCAATGCATATCACTAGAAATACAAGCTTTTAACAGATTATTTGAGAGCTGACACTGGATTTGAGCTTCTATTCAATTCCACTGTGTTTAAACAGGACATTTGCATTGAAAGGTAGTAAACAAATGGTATGTTTGCAAATGGTATTTTCAAACTGCTTTTCTTGAGGTGATGTCAGTGGAGCCATTCAGTTATTAATCTACTCAATAGCTTTAAAAATGATCTAAGACGTGATTTTTGCAAAGAATGGCTGCTTGGGGGAACATAAATTACGCAGCTTGGTCGAGAAGTCAATGCACCTAGCTCAAACTCACAGGCATGCTAAAGGAAAAAGGAGAAACAATATTTCTGACTAACATTTTTTCCTATGTTCGTTTCCTCTCTCTCTCTCTCTCTCTGACACACATGTTCTCTGTCATATGTTTGCCGCCATCAGGGCAGCAGTGTGGCAGGATGCAGCCTGTGTTCCACTTTACAGCTGACACTGATTTGCTGCTAATGGATTAGACCATCTATACAATCATTAACACAAAGTCATGAGGAAATGGCATACTATTGAAGCAAAAGAAGAATCTTTTCTCTTTCATGCACACACACACACACACACACACGCGTGCGCACACGCACACTGTGTATTCAACTCACATCAAAATGTCATTATGCAGTCAGTAACCACTGTCATCACAGTTTCAGAAAGGAAATGAAACAAGACAGAGAATCACACAGCACAAGCATCATTTACACTGACACCTGTCAATCAAAAGCGTCAAAGAAAACAGACTGACTCTGTGTTTACCAAGGTAATTTGTCAGGGTTTTGCTAATTAAACAGCAAATACTTTATGAAAGCTCAAACATTTTGTAATTCAGGTATGTCAAGTCCGATGTCTCACATCGTGACAACAACACAAACTCAGTGTCTTTAGTCAAAAGTAATCATGAAATGAAAATAAGTTAAAAAGGTTTTCTGTGTCATTTCTCTACCATTATCGCCAGAATTGCAAAAATTCCTGAACACTTCTCTTGTCTTCTATTGGTCAAAAAACAGATAGTCCTGCCCCCAAAGTCACACCACTGATTAAGCCAATGTTGCTGTGATTGGCTGGTCAGAATGCTCAAACAAACTGAGTTTTGATAGCACCACAGAACCACATTGTTTACACTTTTGATGACATCAACATAAATGTCTTTGACTAACCACATAGCTGGGTTAGGATAAAGCATTTTAAAATCATAAAGATTACACTTTAACACCTTTATTGTTTAAACTAATGCAATTCTGCTCCTTATTACCTGACTGCCGAAAGGTAAACATGACAAGATTTCTCAAGGAAATCACTGTCCACCTGTCAGCATGATGTGTCGTGAGTTGCTAATCTACTGTGACAATGGAATTTACGAGGGTTTTATGAAGCGCATGGACTAACATGGTGTGTAATACTGATACGCTGTAATGTGCAGGTGTGCAGCCGAGTGTTAAAAGTTGGTTTGCTTACATAAGACTGAGAAGTGTTGCAGAGACCATAGTGGAGTTTTCACACTTGAGCATGTGAAACAAAAAACACCCAAGGGTCTTTACTTTTAGCAAGTGTGTGTGTGTGTGTGTGTGTGTGAACGTTAGAACATTAGGTACGTCATCGGAGGTGACGAGGGACTCTTTCCATCTGGCTCCACACCACGCCTAGAAAGGATGAGAAATGCCTCAGCTTGCATATGCGGTACTTAAGTCAAGACAGACTGTTAAAAAATCCTAAGCATCTGAGTCAATGGGTGGAGACGTTGTGTGTGTGACGTGTAAACAAAAAAAAATATTGCTCTTAATTAAAATGAAAAGCACACAAGCCACATTCTCAACCAATGTCATAAAACTCACTCACAAAATTCCATCATAAACCCAACAACAAACCTCATTTGTAATGCTATAAAATTGCCACATTTCTTAAGCATCACAAAATGGCATCAGTTAAATTACTTAAATTTCAGGTTGTTTCCCACCAAAACCTATCAATGCCTTCAGAAGACTTGGAATACTTGGAATTTAGATTAACTCTAATATTTGTCTTTGCTAGTACTTTTCTAATGCAACTGAAACTTTGTAATGCAGCACTTTCCATGTTACGGTCTCCTTAAGATGAATTGCTTATGTTGTATCTTTCCTTATTTTGTAAAATCGCTTTGGATTATTGTGTCAGCTAAATGAATAAATGTAAATGTATATGGTGCATGAGTGACATGGACTACTACAATGATACCTCAGCATCCTTTTTGAAGTAAATCACGCACCACAGCCATTGTATTGAAAAGATGGACTGTGATATTATTATTTTTTTATTATTTTTTTTTCATAATTTAATATATGGCAACATTCTACAGTAATGCCTTTTTCTGAGCCCTGACTTATCAATCACTATTAAGTGGTCTCTGTACTGCTACAAGAAGTCAAAGAGTTGCTTCCTTTAGGGACAGAAGCCATAAAGAAAGCAGGATTCAAATTTTAAAAAGATTCATTTGGGATTGAGATTGGGATTATGAGTGACATGCAGAAAGATTTGAGGCAGATTAACTTTCAGACTCAGCACATCAAATACCTTGTGGCTCAATCAACTGTCTCATTCAAATCCAAACAATAATTTAAAGGTGATTATCTTTCAATGTTAAAATACTTTCTCTTATTTCCATTTTAATATGGAGATACAATGATAAATAAACCATTTAAAAGTCTGATTTCCCTGATGAGTGTAAACATTGTGGGTCTGTGGCACTTTCAAAACATTGGTCCTTTCAGCTTTAGAGGGGTCATGATGACATGAGGATTCAAATTTTCCTTGATCTTTTGACATATACGAGGTCATTGTACTATAGAAACATACAGTAAATTTCAGAACTCAAAACGTCCTCCTCACTGCAAAAAGAGCATTTGTTAAAAAACAAGCTTGCAAAATGACTCAATCGCTACATCTTCCACATTGTGATGTCACAGTGGTAGACATTTGCATTTGACCACCTCCACATCAACACCTATTTGAATCCCCTTCTGGCCCCTCCTTCCTCGTGACCTGGGAGGGAGACAAGGGGAGAGGGAAAGAGTGAGGTGTAGCGACAGTGACAGAGAGAGAACAAATTTCACACTAGTTCCCAGACATGCCGTCGCCTGGTCCTCGACCACTCCTCCACCCACCGGTGGACACAGCCGCTCCTACCCGGAGTGAGTATTCGTCTAGTGCACGTTTTTGTAGAAAAACATTTAAATCTTGACAGGCACATGAAGATATACTGTGCAAGTCCAATTTGGATGAATCTCCCATGACAGGTCAATACAGGGGTGGGGCCAGAAGCTTGGCAAAATGAGCTTTGCCACCCTACTTGCCACCCCAACTTGGACCACACTCGCATCCTAGAGACGGTGCGCAATGGCCGTGTCAGGCATGGTCCATAACAAAGTTCTGCCCATGGCAGGACAACCACCCCCCAAGCCCCCGGTTATGACGAGTTTGTCATATTTAGCAGCGTAAATCTAGCTACGTTTTTTACATTTGCATTTTTAATTTTTTTTTTTATTGTTTAGTGTAAATGTATTACCCTGGAATACAGTGTAAAAAAAAAAGTTACCACAGCTGCGATGAGGTTTCTAATATAGCTGCTCAGAGAATTTGTAAAAATGTAGCCTCTTTTTTTCTTCTGACTGTTGTAATCCACCACACTTTTTTTTCTACTTTTGGAAAACTGTGAAAGAGTAAGTGTGGATTTTTTCCTTTGCTGTTATATTTTTTGTGGTCTCTCATTCACCACTATACAAGTTTACTCTGCTATCATTTACTTCCACATTTCAAACCTGGATATGTGAAAAGGGTCCTTATGCTACATGTAGACACTAGGCCCGAACCATGAAATTCAGCCAAGATTTTCTCTAGAGCAGGCGTACATGTGTTCATTTATGGTGGTAAGTGAAATGTGATTCTCTTCAATGATCTCAGCCATATTACTGCCAACACCCACACCCACATACACACTCAAGCACTTTTTGCATCTTCAACCCTATTCTCCTCCCTCCGTGACCCACTTTCTTCCCCTTTTTGGTAGAACATTCTGCCATAAGATTGACAGTATGAAAGTGTTACAAAGAGAATATGACAGAAAAAGATAAAGACTTATGTAAAGCTGTCATTGAGCAGAGCCAACAAAATTGTTAGTTCTTTGACATCATGAACTGTTCCTTCTCTTTCAACTTTTTTTCAATCTCTCTCCACATTTCTCCACGTTCTTCCCTAGATATCTAGAAATCTAGATATATGCAGGAAAAACACAAACCCACTTTAAAAGGAAAAGAAAACCATAATTTTAAGTGATAAGTGATTGACTGCATACTACCTTTAAAGCGTAAGTAATTTAAGGGTAATCTTTCAACATAGTCTCATGGAATGAAACTGTAACTATTACTATAACAAAAAGTTTTAAAAATTTTTAAGTACCGAATTCTACGTTTCGCCACAGTTTTCCAGGTGAAATTAACACTAGAGGTGCAACAACAACTGTGTGCTCTATCACATAAATTATGACTCCAATGGCTGATTATTACTTTATAAATACTTATTTTTTGTCAATTACTCACACACTGCTTTGTTATGATTTCAAAACACTTTTACTCTAACGCATCATTTGAAAAACGATACATTTTAATGCTTGTATTACAGACCCACCTACATTTACACACTTATTCCAATGTGATTAGCTTCCGCTGTAGATCACCTGATACAGTGTTGGACTTTGGATTCAGAAGACCGCATCAAGCTCTCAAGATGACACACGAGACAAAAGGATCATAGAAGCGACACAAGATGATGTGGTTGTATTTATTTTACAACACTATTGGTTAGATTTAGGTTAAAGTTTAGGTTAGGGAGGTATGTTACTCATTGAAACCCCCGACTAGTGGGCCTGGGTAGCTCAGCGAGTATTGATGCAAACTACCACCCCTGGGTCTCCCAAGAAAACAAATTGGCCTAGTTGCTAGGGAGGGTAGAGTCACATGGGGTAACCTCCTCATGGTCACTATAATGTGTGGTACTGGCTCTCGGTAGGGCACGTGGCATGTTGTGTGTGGATGCCGATGAGAATAGCGGCATCTTCCACACACACTATATCTCCACAGTAACGCGCTCAACAAGCCACGTAATAAGATGTGCAAAATGATGGTCTCAGATGTGTAGGCAACTGAGATTTGTCCTCCGTCACCCGGATTGAGACGAGTCACTACGCAATCACGAAGACTTCGAGCGCATTGGGAATTGGGCATTCCAAATTGGGGAGAAAGTAAAAAAAAAACCTGTCTAATATTCATCTGAAAAACCTCGTCCGATTACAACACCATTTCACTCGTTTTTGACACCACTTGCTGGACATTTCACAAGGAAACTGCAGCTAAATGTTTTGAAAAAATTTTGCCACAGTCATGTATTGTGTTCATGAGACCAGGCTGAATTCTATCTTCTATTCCCGCTAGGTAAGCATTTTTATGCTGAATTCTCTGAAAAGTGAAATCACTAATTTACTGACCCTTATCTTGTTCCAAACTCACATGAATTTGAATGTGGAAAATCAGTGAAGCTAGGCAAAACTATTGATCTGTTGCACGTTCACGGGAAGCATGTTCACAAGTGTATTCTCTAATAGCGCTTATGAACGTGAAACAGAGGTCACTATTTTTGCTGAAAAATTACTTAATTTAAATTTTAACAACTTAAAATGGTTTCTAGACAAATAATGTCGACAGAAGTTTCTTACCAATCATATGACAGAATTTATATTTGAGTTAATCATTCCTTTCACAAAACATTTGTTTGAATAACAAAACTGTTTGTTTGAACATTTCGGCCGTCATGAAAACAATTAAACACATTCTTGGTGTCTATGGCACTTCATTTGAAAGAACCGTTTGGCTCACAGTTCTCTTACGAGAGGTTCTCTCGTATTGCGTAAGCTAGCTTACGCTACGGGAAAGATTAATCTTTTCTGAGATATTGAAGTCAAAAAAATTATCCTTAATTTTTGTATCCATTGTCAACGCAGTGCGGCAGCTGCAGACCTTGAGCGGGCTAGCTAGCGAGCTCATAGGTTGCTCTGCGGCAACTGCTGCAGCCTATAGACGAGCTTGGGCGAACTCGCATCCAATGAGAGGCGTCCGCGCGATCACCGCAACAAAGCCCGCCAAAATGGGCGTGACTAGAGTGCATATAAGCGTAGTTCGTAGGCTGGAACCCTGATTTTCATCTCTTCAGCGAAGCTCTTCGCATCTCTGAACTGGAAGCCGCGTCGCCGTTCGAGGGGCATCAAGCAAGCGTGGACAGCGCTCGAAGAAGCCGGCCGTCTTCGCCACCTTCAGCCGTCCTGCGAGCTACGCCATCCGGCGACGTATCCTTTTTTAAAGCAAGCTAGTTCTTATGAACTTCACAAAAGAGTACAAGCGTCTTTTTAAAGATGCCTCGCTCCACTTGCGCCTCATGCCGCCCCTCTCAGCACCGGAGACCGCCACGCCATCTGCGCTCTCTGCCTGGGACTGGGGCATGCAGAGCTCACCTCGCTGAAGGCGGATGCGATCTCTGCGAGGAGCTTCCGATGTCGACCCTGCGGGCTCGACTCAAGCGCTCAGGACCGAAGCCGCCGCGCTCTTCCATTCAGCCGCGCAGTAAAAAGCGCCGCTCTCAAAGGCTGCCGGAACCAGTGGTAGAAGCGATTGCCTCGCCGGAGCCCCTCCCTCGAGCATCGCCTTCACCCTCCCCGCCCACCCGGGACGCGCAGTTGCCGCCGAGCGGCTGCTCTGCTGCCATCTCGGACGAAGAAGCGGAGGATAAGGGCTGTTCCATCATGGCTTCGGACAGCGAAGAGTGGTCAGGCTCACACACCTCCTCCTCGGCCCAGGAATCCAGGGGAACTAACGCGCCTCCTCACACAGGCCGTCGACCGCCTCGGGCTCGAGTGGTCACCGCCCCCTGAGCAGGCTCCCAACAGACTCCACGCCGCACCTTTGCCCGCCCTCCGCGAGATGGCGGTCTAAGCTGGTGCTCCCGTCTAAGGCCTGCAGAACTACTTCCGCCTGTGTTGGCCGCGCCTATACCGCCGCCGGCCAAGCCGCATCTGCTCTGCATTCCATGGCCGTCTTACAGACAGAGGCTGTTTCAGATCTGACTAGCCGACTTGGGAGAAGCTGAACGCACTCACGCCGCTCTCTCTGTCCGGTCTCTTCGGTTCCGCGGTGAGTGGCATTGTTGACCGCTTCGAAGCCCAAGCCATGAATCTCTTTCTGCCTCGTTGCGCTTAGCTCCTCTGCAGGCCGCCCACGTGACCAGCCTCCTGCACGAGCCTCTTCACAGCGCCCAGCTCAACAAGCCAGACTTCTCAGCGTCGACAGGGCGGCCGCCCTCGATCGCGCTCAGACAGCCGCCGCAGACCGCCGCCCCCCTGCGGGCCTCGGCCTATGATTGTATTGAAACCTGAGCAACCGAAGTCCTCCTAGCTTTTTTGAGAAAACGACGGCTCAGTCCCGCCACGGCCGGATCACCGTCAAAGCTTCGCCCCCTGTCAGTCCCCTTCTCTCAGGCTACTGCAGTGGTGGATTCAGCAGCCAACAAGCCGGTGATATTACCCATTTGCCTGCACTCAAACGCCGTTTTCACGGCGACCCAAAGAAATCTTGTAAAGAGTAAACATGCCTTATGTGTAGAAAATGTGCCCACAACCCTGTGTTCGCCCCTACACAAGCATTACACATCCCGTGTCCCTATCAGAGCACACTCACATAAGCGGTTACGACCCGCTCGAGTGTTAGAGTTAATAAACGCGCCCACGAGCCCGTGCGCGCGCCCCTCCTCTGCCCGCTCTGTCACACGGCCAGCTGTATGTAAGTCCCGTACGCCCCCTGTCAGTCCCCTTCTCTCAGGCTACTGCAGTGGTGGATTCAGCAGCCAACAAGCCGGTGATATTACCCGCTTGCCTGCACTCAAACGCCGTTTCCACGGCGACTCAAAATAAAGCCTTATGTGTAGAAAATGTGCCCACAATTCAGTGTTCACCCCTACACACAAGCATTACACGTCCCGTGTCCCTATCAGAGCACACTCACATAAAGCGGTTACGACCCGCTCGAGTGTTAGGGTTAATAAACGCACCCACGAATCCGTGCGTGCGCCCATTCTCTGGCCGCTCTGTCACACGACCAGCCTTATGTGTAGAAAATGTGCCCACAATCTAGTGTTCACCTCTACACACAAGCATTACATGTTCCGTGTCCCCATCAGAGCACACTCAAAAGCGGTTACTGAACCACTCGAGTGTTAGAGTCAATAAATGCGCCACGAATACGTGCGCGCTACCATTCTCTGCCCGCTCTGTCACACGGCCAGCAAACACTTCTCTGTATGTAAGTCCCGTGCCTGTGGCTATGCTTGTGCATCACTTAACAGACGTGACTCTTTCCCCATTCACCTCAATCGGGAAGTCACTCACAGAACAGCCTGTCCATGCTGTCTGCGAGCAGTCCAGCATAAGCACAGTAAGCGCACTCACACATTCTGTTCAGCGCGCTGTGTGCGGCAATCAGAGCGATTTGGCCATTCACCCTCTAACATTACGCTTCAAAGCGTGGTAAGATATTCCAGGGATATCCGAATGGGTGTTAAGCACAATAAAACAGGGCTATTTGCTACAGTTCGATCGCCGTCCTCCTTGCTTCAGAGCTGCTCGAAACTACTTTGAACACGGAAGCAGCGTGCATGCTTCGCTCAGAAATAGCAAACCTTCTGTGCAAAAGGGCCATAGAGAGAGTGCCGCCTCCCTGAGCTGAAGTCGGGGTTTTACAGCCGTTATTTTCTTGTCCCCAAGAAAGACGGCGGCCTCAGACCAATATTAGATATCAGGGTTTTGAACAAAGCGCTTGCAAAAAGACCGTTCAAAATGCTTACAACCAGCAAACTCCTCGCGCAGAGTGCGCCAGGGGACTGGTTTATTTCTCTCGATCTGAAAAATGCATACTTTCAGATTCAGATAAATCCCGTCACAGGCCATTCTTGAGATTCGCCGACGGCCAGGTTTATCAATACACCGTCCTTCCGCTCGGCCTGTCCTTAGTACCCGTGACTTTCACGAAGTGCATGGATGCGGCGCTCGCACCCCTGCGGAGTCAGGGTTTGCGAATTCTGAACTATTTGGACGACTGGCTGATTTTGGCACAATCACATACGGAGCTTCTGTCTCACAGGACAGTTCTCCTCAGTCATCTGAACAGTTTGGGCCTTGCAGTCAATTGGACCAAGAGCTCACTACAGCCCAGTCAGGCAATTTCCTTCCTTGGAATAGAACTAGACTCAGCGGCAATGACGGCTCGCTTATCTACACAGCGTGCGCGCCGTGTGCAGCGACTAGCCGCGTCATTTCAGATGAACAGCCTCACACCTCTGAAGAAATTTCAGAGAGTGCTAGGCTACATGGCCTCAGCCGCAGCAGTACTTCAGCTGGGTTTACTGCACATCGCCCGCTTCAGCATTGGCTAAACACCCACGCGCTCGCCGGGCTTGGGCCACAGGCCGCCAGCCCATCAAGGTGACTCAGACCTGTATTTCAGCTCTGCAGCCCTGGACAGTGGCCGAATGGTATCAGCGGGAGTGACAATGGGAGCTGTATCTCGCCGAAAAGTCATCTCGACAGACGTGTCCAACACGGGTTGGGCGCGGTCTCGCGAGGGCTCTCCGGTTTTCGGCCTATGGTCAGTTCAGGAAAAGCTCCTTCACATAAATTGTCTGGAAATGATAGCGGTCGAGTACGCCGCGGCGCTTTCTCCCGGTCATTCAGGGTCACCACGCCCTGGTCCGCTCGGACAACAGATCTGTGGTATCCTACCTAAACCGCCAGGGCGGTGTCAGATCCAGGAACCTCTTCCATCAGACTAAACGCATACTGAGTTGGTCCCAGTGCCACCTGCGCCGCTGAGGGCGACGCACGTGCCAGGCCACCTGAACGACGGCCCGACAGACTGTCCAGAGACAATATTCCCCAGGGAATGGTCCCTGCACGCCAAACAGTCCAGACGTTATGGCACCTATTCGGCAGAGCGGCGATAGACCTCTTTGCGCCCAAAGAGAACTCTCACTGCCCAATATTTTTCTCGAAGCGAGGATGCGCTGGCCCAGGACTGGCCCAGACGCCCGCTTACGCCTTCCCTCCCGCCTCGCTATTGCCACAGGTAATGCAGAGGATCAGGGAAACGCGCCACTCGGTGCTCCTCATAGCCCCGCTGGGAGAATCAGACATGGTTCCCGGAGCTTACGCAGCTGTCACTGACAGCGCGTGGCCCATCCCAGTGAGAGCAGATCTCCTCTCTCAAGCTCAGCGGCACAATCTGGCATCCCCACCCAGAGCTGGGCGCTGCATGCGTGGTGATCAACGACTACCCGTCGCTCTGCCAGAAGGAGTAATAAACACCATCATACACGCTAGAGCCCCTTCCACGAGAAGACTCTATGTGTCAAAATGGTCTGTGTTCTCAAAATGGTGCACCGACAGAGACCTGGACCCGCGGACATGTGGGGTGTCGTCGCTGCTCAGTATTTCTACAAGAGCTGCTGGATAAGGGCAGATCCCCATCCACGCTCAAAGTGTAGTGGCGGCCGTTGCGGCGTTCGCTGAACCCCTGCACGGCCAGTCATGGGGTAAAAACGAGCTGGTCATCCGCTTCTTCAGGGGAGCTAGAAGGATGAACACCCCGCGCTCCCATCGGTTCCTATCTGGGATCTTTCTATAGTTCTCGAAACTATGAAAGCCCCCTTTCGAACCACTTCAATCCGTGGATTTGAAATACCTTTCACTCAAAACCGCTTTTCTGACTGCCCTGTCATCAGTCAAACGTGTGGGAGACCTTCACGCGCTGTCTGTCAGCGCTGCGTGTCTTGAGTTTGGACCAAGTGACTCCAAGGTCATTTTAAAGCCTAGACACGGCTATGTTCCCAAGGTGATCGGTACTCCTTTCAGAGCACAGGTCATTTCCCTATCGGCGCTGCCAGCATCCGATAGCTGAACGCGACGCCAATCTCCTTTGCCCGGTCAGAGCACTGAGATTGTATACTGCGCGCTCCGCCGCTTTCAGACGCTCTGAGCAGCTTTTCGTTTGGTTCGGAGGGCACACCAAAGGTCTCGCGCCTCGAAACAGACACTATCTAGATGGATAGTGGACGCTATTGCTGCTGCATACGCGTCAAAAGACCTGCCATGCCCATTGGGCATTAGGGCTCACTCCACTAGAGGCATGGCATCCTCGTGGGCATGGTCCAGCGGGATTTCCATTCACGACATATGTGTGGCAGCGGGATGGACTTCCCCTCCACCTTTGTCAGATTTTACAATATGGAAGTGCCCGCTCTGCAGGCAAAACTACTAGCGGTTTAATACGCTACAGCTCCCCTGGTGAGCTGCACTGATGGGACACACTCCACACAGACCGGCACCGCCGCTCTGTCGTTCCCTTCCCACTATGTGCTTATGTATTACACAATCAATGACCCGCATTCTTGCCGGCCAAATATTATTTCCCCACTCATAAGGGCTCCCCGGTCCCCCTTAATTCCCTGGGGCTCATACAGTGGATGCTTGGCGCGACGCCGTTGACAATGGGTTCCCGTGAGCATAAGCTATCTTCACGTAATACGAGAGAACCTCTCGTAAGAGAACGTATCGGTTACCTAACGTAACCTCGGTTCTCTCTAGATGAGGAACGAGTATTGCGTAGCTGGCCGTGCTCGCGCCACGCAGCGACTTTTCGCTTCAGTCAATGAAAACCAGGGTTCCAGCCTACTAACTACGCTTATATGCACTCTAGTCACGCCCATTTTGGCGGGCTTTGTTGCGGTGAGCTGCGGACGCCTCTCATTGGATGCGAGTTCGCCCAAGCTCGTCTATAGGCTGCAGCAGTTGCCGCAGAGCAACCTATGAGCTCGCTAGCTAGCCCGCTCAAGGTCTGCAGCTGCCGCACTGCGTTGACAATGGATACAAAAATTAAGGATAATTTTTTGGCTTCAATATCTCAGAAAAGATTAATCTTTCCCGTAGCGTAAGCTAGCTTACGCAATACTCGTTCCCTCATCTAGAGAGAACCGAGGTTACGTTAGGTAACCGATACGTTTTCAACAGTTTCTTTTATCTTTCAATTCTGATTGCTCCTCAGTTCCCATAGACCTACATATGTCCACTGGGTGTTGTTCGCCTCCTGTAGAATGTATATTCAAAAGTAGGGAATCTTTATTTTTGCAATTCCATTTGGTGACACTGGCCTTTTTGTTTCCTTTTGAGGGATTTAGTTGGAGAAACCCTTCACTTTTCAATCAAGGGTATAAACCCTCAGAGAGAGCGAGAGAGAGAGAATTTTAATTTGAATACACCTTTATTAAAACAAAAATGTATTCACAAAAATATTACAACGTCACACACACACAAAAAATAGATAATAAAGATAATAATAATAACAACAAATACTATAAGTAAAAACAAGAAAACATTTTAAAAAGCAAGCACTAAATCATCATCATCTACTGTACAAAGTACCTCATTTATCCCCCAAATGTACATGAAAAGTTCTACACATTTAACCATTTTATAATAGGCATGCTCTAGTCTAAGTCGAGCCGCCACCAAGCCTTTGAAGATCTTCAACACATCCAGAGAACACTGTCCTGACAACTTATTTTTTTCTAGATTTCCAAATAGCAAGTTTTGCTGTACCAGACAAAAAAAATTCAATAAAATCAACGGACTTTATTTTTCCTGTAAACTTTGGACCATATATAAACATTTCAAAAGAGAAAGCTTCACCAATTTCAGTAAACCATTGAGATAAGTCAAAACAAATCATTTAAACGAGCACACTGTACAAATAAATGAAAAACCGTTTCAACGTCTGTACAAAAGGGACAACCCACCCCTACAGAAGGATCAATGTGTATCATGTATCTGTTTGTGGCTATCGCCCCATGTATAATCCTCCACTGAAGTTTCCTTTGAATTTCCTCAATAAGTCCAACGGGTGGCTGTAACACAGTTATTTTGTGCCACAGAGTAGAAGCAACCAAATTATTGGTCACTAAAATCCTTCTCCTATAGGACAACTAAGGTAGCAACCATTTCCATGTAGACAACTTGCTGCACACTTTCTCAACTATACCCTCCCAATTTAGCTTTTGAAATTCATTTGACCCCAAAAAAAACTCCCAACAATTTAAGTCCCTCTCTACCCCACTTAAGGTCCCCAGGTAACTTTGGGAGACTCTCAAACTCCACTTTACCTGCCCAAAAAGCTTCACTTTTAGCCCAGTTCCCTTTAGCTGATGAAGCTTTCTCATAAAGATTGAGTACCTCAGATAAACACTTAATATCCTCCGTATGATTTACAAAAACTGTGATATCATCAGCATAAGCAGAAAGAGAAATTCTTGAGTCTAAAGAAAAACCAGGCACATTAAAACTGGACAATCTTTCTCAAAGTTTAAAAAGTAGCGGCTTAATTGCTAAACTATATAGTTGACCGGACAGTGGACAGCCTTGCCTAATGCCCCTTAGAATAGGAATTGTCCGACTCAAAAGCGTCCCCTACCTTAACCATACATGATGCACCATTATATAATAACTGGATCAAATTTAAAAATGTTTCAACAAAACCAAAAACCTTCAATACATTAAAAAGATAATTGTGATCAACACGATCAATAGCCTTCTCTTGATCCAGGGCAATTAATCCAACATTCACATTGAAGCCATTACAAATATCTACAATGTCTCGCAATAAAAACAAATTATCCATAATAGATCACTTTGGAATGCAATATGATTGATCCTTGTGTACAACAAAACCCAAGTAATATTTTTATCTATTTAAACGCCAGTTCTTTAAAAAGGCTAAATCCCCCTTTTTTGGCAATAATGATAAAACAGCATATTGACAGGTGGTATATATGTATATACACCATCTCTTATAGACTCACATAAAACATTAAAATAACCATGTCCAATGCAGTTCCAAAACCTTTTATAAAAGTCTGCTGGAAGTCCATCTATTCCAGAGGATTGTCCTGAACTAAGTTGACCCACAGCAGCAGTAATTTCCTTAAATCTTATACTAGCATCCAAGATGCTAGTATAGAAAGACCCTGAAGACGCTGTGTCATACAGTCATAATTTTCACAGTTTTCTGGAGCATAAAGACTTGAATAAAAATCCACAGCATGGTTTCTCATTTCTATAGTCTTAAACGTTATCCTCCCATCAGGGAGTTTAAGACCAGGCATTTGTTTTTGTTAAGCCACCTTATATTCCAGGTTAAAAAAAAAAAGTTGGGGCATCCATTTCTGCTAAAGACATGAAGCGGGACATTATCAAATCTCCCTTTACTTTCTCATTTAGGACTAGACTTGGCGTTCTCTTTTTCTTTTGCAGATCATTGTACAATATAGAATTATGTGCATCAATCAACTGCAATTCCATTGAATTAATTTGCTTTTCAAGTGATTCAATCACATTCTTTATTCTACTACTACAGTTAGCTGTATACTGCTGGAAAAGAAAATTATTTGAGTCTTTCCTACATCCCACCACTGTTTCAAGTTTTCAAAATAACCTTTTTCTTTATCCAATTTACCCAAAAGAAAACAAAATTATCACAAAAAGCAGCATCCCGCAACAATTTAACAATAAAATGCCAGTAAACCGATTTTTTACTCTACTACTCCAGAATTACTCTACTATTAAAATATTTTGACACATAAAATCTAATCGGGCAGCACTAACTCTATTATTAAAAGCCTTAATCCATGTATACTGTCTATCATTAGGGTGTTTAATTCTCCATATATCTAAGAGCTGGAATTCTTTTATTAGTTTTGACAATGCACTTGAGGACTGTATATGAGGTTCCTCATTATTACGGTCTATAGTAACATTTATAGTGCAGTTCCAGTCTCCACCAATGACAACACATCCTTCAATAGAATACTTTTAAAGACTCTTATTAAGTATATTTTAAAAATGTAGGCGTTCCTGTCCCACTGTTGGTGCATAAATATTTATCAGGAAAACAAGCATTCCTTGAATTTGCGCTTTAACAACCAACAAACGACTCTTCACTGGTTCCTCTGTACTTATAATATCCATCCTTATGGTTGAAGAGAAACAGTGCCCACCCCTCTACTTAAACTGGTACCATGACTAAGTATTTTGTGTCCTTTCCACCACAAATTCCACTCAGCTCAATTCATTAAATCACTATGAGTTTCTTGGAGAAAGATTATATCAAGCTTTTTTTGTTCAATTGTTTCATAGACTATACATTAATATTTAAAGAGCCTATCCTCAAAACCTCCATTCACAAAATTAAGATGGGAAATACAGAACAAAACATGATAGGAAAGCAAAGCAAAGACACTGTGTAATGCATGATATTATTACATATTCTTTTGATTTACTTTATCTCCTACTCATTGCTTTACTCAGCCAAAACGCTTTTTCAGCCAAAACGCTTCTTCTCACGAAGTTCCTCAACTCCAACAGTCCTCTGATAAAAAATAACAGATTGAACAAATTTGTCTACATCAGAGAATAAAAGTACTTTATGTTAATATGTTTACCATACGTTTCATCCAGAAAATATTAATTTGTTCCAGACTATACAAAGAATCTTTGTTGAAATCTCCCGAAGAACTGCCTGAGATATGTTAAATACAACATCCTGTGAATTACCATTATTTTCACAGAAACCTGTGACTCAGTATCATCAGACAGCTCCTCCTCCACATCCATTTCCTCATTATTCAAGACGCCAAAATAAGATTTTTCGAATACGATCCTACCGCGTTTTCTGTACCCATTTTCTTATGTAGACACGTAAGACGCTTGTGTCCGATGTCTCCACACTCAAAACATCTTATGCTGCCAGTAGTTGCATACACCATATATAATCTTCCCTCATGTTTTACACGAAAATTAATATCAGTGTATTTTCAGGCGATTCAAGCACCATGTACACGTACCGTTTAAAAGACACAACATGCTTCAGAGCCGGATATTTACATCCCAGCGCAACAGATTTAAAGAGACTTTCAACTTTCCCAAAACGCACTAACTCACATTGCATAACGTCATTTGATACGAAATGTGGGACATTTGAAATTGTTACTTTCATTGTCGATGTATACAGCGGAGAAAGTTGCACAAAAGCATCTTTAACAGTAAGGCCAGTTACTATTAAACGATTAACAAAATTTAGTTCCTTCAAAAAAAAAAAAAACAATGATAGCCTGATTCATGCATGATGCATGTACAATGTTCTCATGACCAATCTGATCCCTAACCGCAATTAACACATCCTCCACTAAGGCATTATCCTCAGGAACACACCTGAAACCATTACGGAGTGATAATGGTGGCGTCTTATCAAGAGACGCCATTCTACCACACAATCACCAATATATAACTAATTTACAGTTTGCTTTCTAAACCATGTATTTCCTGGAAAGAAAAGAAAATGTAAATCAGAAAAAGCAAGATTTAGAAACTCTCACACAGCAGCTCTCACCACCACTTTCACCAACTCCCAGCATGCAACACACACACACAGAGAGAGAGAGTGAGTGAGTGTACTTTAGTTTTAAATCAATGTTAAGGTTACTGTGGTATTTCTGCTCGAGTAAGACTAAAACCAACTTGATGTGCCGTGTCAAGATGGGCAATCATTTACATAAAGTGTAAGAGATGATGAGCTGTTCAGAAATGCTCTCATGATCAACCACAAAACAAAACTCAAATTGCATTCATCTATGCACACTATTTTCTCACCCCTCACGCTATCAGAGATCCAGACTCACATACACAATTTTCTACTGATAGAAAGGAAGACAAATAAATGAACAGATCATTTTACTACCATCAGACTGATTTACAGTTAGGTGAACCACACTAGTTGACAGAGGAAGAGAATGCAGTTTGAGTTTCTCTTTGCGCGGGGAAACAGGCAAAACATAGGCTATGTTCGCGGCCAGTATTTGGGGTAGACAAGTGTATATAATAACACATGTAACTCTTGAACCGTCCTGTTCATACAATAGCTTACAGGGGCAGCTTGAATACTTCACTTTGTAACTTAGGTTACAGAATGCAGCTGTCACTCTCATCAATAACCAAACTGTCTATAACGTAGCACTCTAAGGGGCCATTCACATCAAACATGTTTTTGCATCCATCGGTGTTGTTTTTCAATAGTTTTTGTATGTAAATATGTGCTAAATAGATGTCTTTGTCTGTTGTGCCGTGTCTCGCAGATCTATCAGCTTCTCGCGCAGGAGCGCCACGTTTATAAGACACAGTGTCACATTACAATGAACCTCATCTTTTCAAAACATCTTGAGACACCTGCATTCTGTTCCATTCATTGCGCTACATCTAGCTTTTAGAACGTGTTCAGTCTGAATGGCCCCAAATATTTTATTTAAAGAGCACCTATTATGGTTTTTAAACGAGCCTAATTTTGTTTTAAAGGTCTCATACAATACATTTACTTGCATCCAAGGTCAAAAAACACTTTAATTTGCCCATAATTTAAATTGTAGCATTACCTTTTTTCGTAGTGTCAAAAACGATTTGTTCAGTGATCCGTTCTAAAGCATTCATTCTAAACTCCTCCTTTCAGAGAGCCTACTATGCTCTGATTGGTCAGATGTCCCCAGTCTGTTGTGATTGGTCTACCACTTAGTGTAGTGTTTGAGGGTGGGTCAAAGCGGATCGCAAGTAGACCAGAGTTGGGTTTTTTTTTTTTACCAAATTACACAGCTTAGTACAGGAAGTAAGTCTGGAATTACTAACGACTCGTTTCAGGTGTTCTCATTTGTCTCCAATAACTCCATTTGTCAAGTGCTTTGATTTTTTAAACTTTGTAGAATATTTTACATTCACAAACAGCTATATAACACACTACATGAAAGGTAATATTTGAAAAAACATAATACGTGCACGCTTTAATATTATAATAGTATCATTTTTTTTTTATTAATAGCTTTTATTTATATTTATTTTTAATACAAAATTTTCTTGACAAATTATTTTATAAGCATAACAATTTAAGTAAAAACTTTACTTAAAATATTAATATGAATATTAGAATTTCTTAGTATTTGGTATGTCCAACTTTTGCTTTCATGACAGTATGCACTTTTGTGCAAAACCTGAAGATCCATGTTATTTCAGTATGATTTGAGAATGTTACAAATAGCATTTTGTGTGATTCAGTGGAGACAAGGAAAACTGACCTTTCATAGTTAACATTATTGATGTCACAAATCCCCTAATATTTGATTGGTGATAAATACATTGTGCAGACAGTATCTTGGATAATAATATTAAAACATTATTTCATAGGTTAAATTGTATTTTAAACACCAGATTCTCAAAGTGATCTCAGACTTTTTGACACCACTATATCAATCATTTTTTTCTCTTATTTTATCTTCTTCTGTTTTCCTCTACAATGCTTTGACAAAATGTTATAAAATATATCCAGCCAAGTATACGAATTGAACAGAGATTAATAGAGAAACAGAGAGTACTTTGGGGACATTAACTGTCATTTTTCACAGTTTTTCTCTTACAAAAGTGCTCTGTGAACTTCCTAAAAGCACTGTAGCACTGATGAAAGATGTGTTCCAAAAGCTCACAGAGTAGTGTGAAAAAAAACCCAAGTATTATAAAACTTCACTTTCTAAAACACAGTGCAAACATGTGTGTGCCTTCATTTGCACTGCATTTATCACTACAATGCAAACAGCTAATTTCCTTGAGAAAGAGTTTCTCCTTCTGTGCCACACATCGGATCCCTTTGGTGGGGAATAAGGTGACAGACACACCTTATATTCTTAGCAGCTGACTGCCAAAGTCACTGCCAGTTGTAATTAGCATCACAGCTTATGTCAAGCACTTCTGTAGCACCACCCATCCTTAGCACACACACTTTCTCTCAGCCTCAATTCACTTTTTATGAGAATTACAGAAAATCCACTGCCATTTCACCCCAAAATCCTATGGCTTATGGGTGATTAAAATACTGATATTTCAAGCATTAGCAGTATTGGTTTGCTTGTGAGTGTGTGTGTGTGTGTGTGTCTGACAAAGTTCACCTCAGAATCTTGTGTATGCTGAGTCACTCTGTCCACTCTCACATTCTTTTTCTCACATAAGTATATAATAAAGTATGTCTAAAATCAGGGGCCGGCCAAAAGCCATTGGTTCATAATGGCTGGTAAGATCAATACCCACAATGCACTTGCGGTGCTTACTGATCCCACCACTGTCTCAAAAGTATTAACGGTTAAAAGATTAACCGATATGGGTTTTTTAATGACCAATGCCAATATCCAGAGAGCAGGGTGGATGATAGGCCAATATAATGGCGATATATCACAACATTTTATATAGTAAATAACAAACATAAAATTGCTAAAAATAAATTTAGCACTATAATTACTCAATATCACATATAATAATAATAAAAAATTAAATAATATAAAATAATATTGTATTTTAAATTGTAGATAGATGTTTCTTCTGATTTCTGTTTAGTCATCAAATTTTAGTAATTTAATTGCACATGAAAAAAAAAAATCATTTATTAGGAAGGAAATAATAGTACACAAAGTAGTCCAGCAACCATGGATGTGTGCATTAACAATCGCATTTTCTCAAAAAATTAAAAACCCAGTGCATAGTGAATATGACATTTACTTCTAGCACACGTGATGCACTTTTACATTGAAGTTGCACTCACGCGCTTGTGTGGATCCTGCACGAGCAGCAATCTTTTGCTTGAATTGTCAAGGAGTGACCGTCATGATTTGTGAATCAGAGAAACTTTTGACCTTGATCCTGAAGTTTTTGATTCTGGCTAATAGATTACGTGCTTCAGAAGAAGATATTAGAGAAGCGCTGGGAAGGAAATGCTGGATTTTCGTGTGGTTTGTGAATTACATATGTTTAAACGAGATATCATCTAGGTTACTGTTGTAACCCCCGTTCCCTGATGGAGGGAACATGACGTTGTGTTGATGTAATGACACTAGGAGTCTCTCTTAAGAGCCTCAGCAGCCTCTGAACTTGAGAAAAGGTAAATGAAAAATTGGCGAACAGAATTTGCATGTCCCTCGCCCAGACATACGGGTAAAAAGGAGGGTGCAATATGGATGTTCATTAAGGTTTTGCACTGAGGAGCAGAGAATAAGGTTTGGCCGTTACAGAGGTTGGTACAGGGTTGTGGAAAGAGGGACATAACGTCTCGTTCCCTCCATCAGGGAAAGGGGGTTACAACAGTAACCTAAACATTCCCCTTCTGTCACTCACTTGACGTTGTGTCGATGTAGTGACACTAGGGGTCCCTATCCAATAACGCCGTTACATGAACTGCTGATGCAGGTGCAAGCAAGCTGTTGCGTGCCAAAGGAGCAGACCGCATCAAGCTGTGGGTAACTTTCCCCAATATGCCCCATACGACATCATATACATTTTAGGTTTCTGTGACGTGAAAAGCATGGGAGCAGGCCGAGGCATGTAGCCCGGTCGGGGTCTTAGGATGACATGAGCATCTGCCGGACCAAACTCCAGGCAAGTGTCGCTGACAGAGAACACTTGCCAGTCCCCAACCCGCTTGATGGAAGTGAGCACAATCAAGAGGGCCATCTTCAGGGAGAGGGCTTTAAGCTCAACGGACTCTAGCAGCTCGAAGGGAGCCCGCAAGGACCACAGAGAGATCCCATGAGGGGAACAAGCATGGCCTGGGAGGATTCAACCTCCGGGGTGCCTTTAAGGAACCTGATGATCAGGTTGTGCTTGATATAGCGGCTACATAAGCCTTCAAGGTGGAAGGGGACAGCCGTCCCTCCAGCCTCTCCTGCAGGAATGAGAGCACTGACCTGACTGCTCACCTCTGTGGGTCTTCAGATCGGGAAGAACATAAATTTGAGAACAAATGCCACTTTAGGGCATACAGCTTCCTGGTAAAGGGAGCTCTGGCTTGGGTAATCGTGTCTACAACAGCTGGTGTTAAGACTACCTAGATCTTCAGCGTCCCGTCCAGTGGCCAGACGTGGAGGTTCCATAGGTCTGGGCACGGATGCCAGAGGGTACCCCATCCCTGAGAAAGGAACTTCTTCCTCAGGGAAATTCGCCAGGGATGTGCTGTCGTGAGGAGCGTGAGATTCAAGCACCAAGTCTGAGTGGCAAAGGGCTACAAGAGTGACTTGTTCCTACCTGGCTTGTGCAAGTAGGCTCACTGGGGTAAATGCGTACTTGCACAGCCCCCGGGGCCAGCTGTGTGCCAGCATGTCTGTCCTGAGGGGAGCCTCCAACAGGGAGTATCAGAACGGGCAGCGGGAGGATTCCCGAGAGGCGAACAGGTCTACCTGTGCTTCGCCCCATTGATTCTAAACCAGCTGGACAACCTGAGCTTGCTTTTTTCCTAGTTGACCTGAAGCCCTAAGCGGCTGAGGTGCTTGAGCACCTGGTCCCTGTGGGTGCACAGTGACTCTCGAGAGTGAGCTTAAATCAGCCAGTCATCAAGGTAATGGAGTATGCGGATGTCCACTTCCCTTAGCGGGGCAAGCGAAGGCACGGGCAAGCGAAGGCATGAGGGAACAGGGACGAGCCGAAGGGGAGGACCTGGTACTAGTACACTGGGCCGTCGGAAACGAGCCGTAGGACAGGTCTGTGTCGAGACAAAATTGAGATGTGAAAGTACCTGTCCTTCAGGTCTACCGCTGCGAACCAATCTCGATGCTAGATGCACGTTAGAATAAGTTTCTGCATGGGCGTCTTGAACGGGAGTCTGTGTAAGGCCCGGTTCAGAACTCGCAGGTCCAAGATTGGCTGCAACCCACCGTCTTTGAGTACGATGACATGAGGGCCGTAGAAACCCTTCTTCCTCTCAGCTGGAGGGAAGGCTCCATCACGTCCTTGTATAAAATGGTTGCGATTTCCGCTCACAGGGGGTTGGCGTTCACAACCGAAGTGAAGCAGATGCCGCTGAAATGGGGCAGGGAACCTGGGAGAATGAAACAGGCGAGCGCTTTGATTATGAGCTCAAACGCATTTGCCGCGGCTCTGATATGCAGACCGTTTAAATGACATTGTGTTGCACACCGGTCTATTACTGAAGTAACACGATGGCACGTAACAACAAAATGAACAGTGACTGGTCGTTTACATGTCTCAGTCGCTTCACATGCAAGCAAGCGATTCTCAGCGCCCTCAAGAAACAAATGGTCCAAACGAGAAAATGTATCCGGCGATGCTGATAATTAAAAAATTCTGAATATCGATTGACCCTTACTCAAAAGCTTTATTATCTCTGTCTCTCTAACTTTATTGTCTTTTCATCTTCTATACAGAAAGGACATTGAAACAACCTCGTGTAGTAGACTCAGTTACTCCCGTTACTTATTTTTTGCAATTTGGCTTAAGGCCGAAACATACTGTATGCAAGTACATGAATACGCAGAGTGCTTCTAGCTAAGCAAGCTCAATTTTGTGCATTGTTACTGCGTTCCAAAATGTGCCAGACCACAATTCATAACACAACGTAACTACACGTTGCATTCTCAATGTTGCTGCAAGGGGCACTATAGCACACATTAAGGTGAACTTCAATGGTGAGTTTTTTTCTTTCAAGCCACCTTCAAAGCACCAGTTTGAAAAGAATATTACCGAGCATGTTAAAGTCATTATGTTTATGGCAAATTACTTGAATAATAACATCCAGTTTAATGGCACAGACTTTTAAAGGTAACTCTATATTATGATCTAGTCTTCCTCATAAGTCTTTGAATGGAGCAGCTACTTTGGGACATATAAATGTTGCTTATGCCAAAACATGACAGGAAGACTTGTAGTTGTTTACGAAGGAAAACGAAATGTAAAAAATTTTTTTTTTTTAAAAATACAATTGCCCCCGGACTCCCCTGCTACGAGCATTTACTGTAAGTACTAAAACAGACCTAGAGTAATATGGGGATTCCAACCACCTGCATTCAAGGCAGCTTCCTTTTCTCAATAAATAACCATACTGTCTAAATTTATTTTAAAAAGAAAACAGGAAACAAAGTAAGCAAGTTAAAAAAGACTGCCCCTCTTTCCTCAAGCAGGCTCTCAATGGGTCAGGCTAAGGAATGCAGTAAAGCTGCTGAGCCGAGAGGACCGATCATGCAAATCAGAGCAAGAGAAAGAGAGAGAGATGAGAATTAGCCTAACACAAATTTCTCTGCCTGAATTACACTGAATTAAACACTATAAATGTCAGATTTGTTTAAACGTACACCACATAAAGTTTTTGTTTGTCATCTTGGACTAACACTGAGGAATGTTAATGAAGCATCATTCAAACGCAACAGATTTCAGTTACCAATGCCACTGAAGAAGTTCACCATTCACAGTCAGCCATTATTCATTTAATCCATGAGTAAAAGTGTCCAATAACATGGCGGTTACTGAGAGTACAAAAGTTGTATTGAGCTGGTGATGGGATCCTAACTTGGCAGCCCCCACGAGGGGACCCTCTCCATGTAGAATAAAACAGCTATTATAAGGTTACTGATATGACTGGAGTCTTCATCCTATGTGAGTACTCATGATTTCATACATATGTTTCAAAAATATTATTTATTAGAGACGGGCATGAGTATTTGGAAGTGACAGCATTGATTGATCATAAAAATTATGATACACTATAAAACAACTATACATAAAACGTGACAAAGAGGGGCCTTATTTGTAATTTTGAGATTAAATACGTTGTGATTTAAGCGGTATTTTGATTGTCAACAGAAATGCAACCAACTAATGATGCTTAGATATCATGCATAAGACTTCTAGGGAATACAAAATGACCAAAATGGCTATCCCTACCAGTGATCGACCAATATCTCTAGTGGCAGATAAATAAGGCGATATTCCGAATTTTTTCATTATCGGCATAAGCCGATGCATTTTCCCATTAGGCTGATTAGTTTCTTAAGAAATGAGGGCGCAAAAAAATCCCCATCTTGTATTCAAGGATTTGTCTAAGACACATAAACGACCATTCACAGTTCGTTTTGTTGTAAAGTGCCATCGTGTTACTACAATAATAGACTGACATGCAAGCTCATAATGTTACAGTGCTCATCTGGTTCATTCTCCCTCTCTCTCTCCTCAAAAGTTCCCTATAACTTTTAACTGTCTTGTCTGATGATATAAAGCTAAAAGGTATTATTTTACAATGACAGTTGACAGTGAACAGAGGCTGTCAAACTCCAAAACTTCCCAAAAGTAACTTAAAAGTAACATAGAAGTTGTCCTTATATATAGGCCAAGTCTTCTAATACCATATTGCTTTGTGTGAGGAACAGACCTACATTTAGGCCATTTTTCACTGAAAACATCCTCTTTGTGTTCTAGAGATTCAGAGATATATGATCATGTCTGTTCCTTTCAATCTCTCTGTATCATTGAAATATGCTAAAAGGAAGCAGCTAAAAACATATAAAAAGCATCAAAGATGCCGTTACACACATCCTCTAAGTTGAAGCACATGAATCAGATGTCCTTAATCGGAAAAGTGGAACGGTCAGGCCGAATGAATTAAACTAATTAAGCTATTGGCTACAGATTGAATCAGCCGGTTAGCGATCATTCCAGCTTGCTTGTTATAAAGGCCTCTCAATTATGATTTAGAGCTTCATCAATATTCTATTTATCGCACAGTAATAGACGTGTAAACACAGTCCGGTGGCTGACCTAATTCTCTTCCTCTGGCAGATTAAGTCTGTGGAGCCTCTGTGCAGCCAGCCACACAAGCCCAAGGCAGACAGAGATTTCTAACAGCTTAAATTTCCCACAAACACGCAAATACATGTAAATATTCCCTAGTCTACATCGTACACGCATGTGCATACCAATAAAATGGGCTTATACACTGGCACACTCACAGATAAATGTGAGATGATTTATACATTTAAAATGTAAACCCAATTGAACACTGGTGGAAACAAACATGACAATTCTTCAGCTTAATGTCTCTCACAATACAACACAATAGTTACACTGTATGTAGTGTGCGTATAAAGCTGCAAGGAACTGATACAGGCTATCAAGAGACTGAAGATAAAGTAATCGAGAGAAAAGACAGGCTTTGAACACACTCAAACATGCAGGCAGCACACGTTGGGAATGCGGTTGCATTTCTGGCTGTGCAGTTATCTGACTAAGCTGTGATTATGTTTGCAAATTGCTGAGGTGAGATCCCCCAACTGTGCATTTGAGGAGCCTGTTTGGAGAAGAGTTTCCTTACTGTCCCAAAGCTTCCTGTCTGATATGGAAATTCCCATATGGTCTATTGTAATGCATGCACACACACACAAATATCCACGTCATTTCCCAAATGTGTAATGAGTTGTCTACAACATTACGGTCACAGTGGATCCCAGATCCACATTTAACCCTTCTATTGACTTCAGTTCACTTTTGACCAGTTACCAGTGATATGCATATAACGTTTTTGTTACCGGAAGTTTTGACTTTGCCAAGACATTTAACAAACAAAATAAAAGCACATTTTCTCCCTTTTTAAGGTAAATGTTCAAGAGAAATAACCATTTAAAAATGTATTCTATCTTTTCACCTGCGGTCTCAAATTCGACCCATTTTTGAGGAGCCAGTTATGACTTTTTCTAAGATTTAGCTATTCACATATGTATATTGTTCTCTAAACTTTATTTATCAATCATAATACAATTTGGGAAAAGGAAAAATATTTTCCTTGATGCTCTAGCCCCATTGTACTGCTTTAGCCCAATTGTACCATAATCATGAATTATTTTTTTTATGGTTTTCAAAGTGGATTCAAAATTACCTATATGAACCCTGATGGGTGCAATTTCTTAGGGTTAACAAAAACATCAGCAAAAAACACTTATTTACCAAACACATATTTAAACCATGTTGGCTTCATCGTTCTGTACTAAACACGTAGCATCAATATATAAATAACTTAAATAACTCCTTGATGTTTCATTTTCAAACAAAGACAGCTAACATTTACACAATCAAAACAGGCACATTTTACTCATTACATGTTCTTTCAACTCTAGATAGGGGATACTATTGCTATCTGCCTGACAGGAAACACAGCTGGAGCACAAAATGTGATGTCATCTTGACCAGTAGTAATCAAGTGTCCAGTATCTATTATTTGACCTACTGGTGAGTGAGCAAGATTAATACATTTTTAAATGTTTTTTAAAAGTCTACTTAACATTTCCCAATTAAAGTCCATGTCTGTTTGCTTTGAGGCCATCTACACTCATTTAGACACTAATAAAGTGCACAACATGGTCTTCTGCTGCTGTTGCCCATTTGCCTCAAGGTTCTACGTGTTGTGCATTCTGAGATGATATTCTGCTCACTACAATTAAACAGAGCGTTTATCCAAGTTACAGTAGCCTTTCTGTCACTGTATGTTGACCTCTCTCATCAACAAGATGTTTCCGTCTGCATTCCTTTGTTTTGCTTTTGGCACCATTCTGAGTAAAATCTAGAGACGGTTGTGTTAAAATCCCAGGAGTTCAGCACAGAAATACACAAACCAGCCCATCTGGCACTAACAAATCATGGTCAATATCACTGAGATCTCCTTTTTTCCCCCATTCTGATGGTTGGTGTGAACATTAACTGAAGCTCCTAACCCGTATCTGCTGATGTTATGCGTCACACTACATTTACATTTATGCATTTGGCAGACTAAAACACTACTGCCACAAGATTGGCTGATTAGACAATCACATGAATAAGATGTACAGGGGTTCCTAATAAAGTTCTCAGTAAGTGTACGTATATGCTAGAGTACTCCTGAATGCTCACAAAAGCTACTTTTAGCAGATAGTAGTCTTTCGCTTTTAGCACAACAAAGATTTTCATCCCATTAAATGCCCTCTAGAATGATAATTTCCCTCCCACTAGAACTACCTGCAACTGACTAGCAAGTAGCAAATCATGGTTCACTGCTGTGAATTAAAGCCAACTGGCTATTTCAACAAAAAGGGATATGTCCCACCCAAACTAACACTGGAAAGAAAACTGCATTCTTCAAGCAATTTCATGGTGTCTTTAAACCTTGACCTATGGGTGAAGACAGCATCAAATCAATACATTTCTCACTAAAAAGTTATAATCCACAAAGTATTATACATTTATATTATACATGGATACTTTTCTCACATTTATAAAATCTAAAGTGGTAAAGACGCTGGCTACCACACATGGAGTTCGCTAGTTTGAATCCCAGAGTGTGCTGAGTGACTCCAGCCAGGTCTCCTAAGCAACCAAATTGGCCCGGTTGCTAGGGAGGGTAGAGTCACATGGGGTAACCTCCTCGTGGTCGCTATAATGCGGTTAGTTCTCGGTGGGGCACGTGGTGAGTTGAGTGTGGATGCCGCGGTGGAAGGTGTGAAGCCTCCACACATGCTATGTCTCTGTGGCAATGCGCTCAACCACGTGATAAGTTGCGAGGGTTAACGGTCTCAGATGTGGAGGCAGCTGGGATTAGTCCCCTTCGACCATGGGGACTTAAAAGCACATTGGGAATTGGACATGCCAAATTGGGAGAAAAAGGGGAAAAGTTCAAAACATCATTTGTCACGATCTCTGGCACCATGGTCTCGAAGACTGAATGGCTGAATGCTTAGTGAATACACACTAATAGCATTAGATTTAGAGCTTAACCAGTACAACTAATGGGCTCAGGTTGGCAAACCCAGTATTACAGACAAAACAGAACTGAGCAGTGCCAATAAAGATGAGATGCTGAAATCTCTCGCCATCTGCATTGCTTTGAGCTGGTCGGTTTTTGGATCTCTCTCCTCATACAGTGTGTTCTTAAATCCAGTCTAATCCTCTGGGTCCTTGCACAGGATGAGCAGGCAATGGAAGGGGGATGGAGGGAGAGATGGAGAGAGGAGCGTGGGTTGAAAGAGGGAATTGTGCAGAGATGTAAATCCCATAAATCCTTGCTGGATCTCCTGTGGCTTTTGTGACCGGGCTGCTACCAATCAAGCCACCAATCGGTTGGGTGTACACCTCATACGCACACAAAATTTCTCTTTTAGGTGTCTGTGTCTTTTACTAATCTTCTTTGAGCCTTACATTGCTGCACGTTTAACTTAACTGATAAAGGGATAAAAGGTTCCTCAAACTTTGTGATCTCATGAAGAATGCATGCACGTGCGTATGTGTGTGCCGTGTACATCTAGTGGTAGACAATATGCTTTTTTTAATGACCAATGCCGATAACTAGAGAGCGGGGTAGCCGGCGGCAATTCTAGGGCCTGTGGATATTTTGGGCTTAGCACATACCTTTGTGGATACATATGGGGCCATCATTTGATGACATTTCAGAATATAATACACTTTATAATAAAAGGTTAAATGTTACATCTGTGAGATATCATTTATATCATCTTTAAATATTACTTTAACTTAAACTAATAGGTCCCACTAACTTTTGTCTCAGTTTCAGACACGCTCGGAAGATCAGAAATTGTGTGTTAAACACTATTTACTTTAAAAAAGTGATTTAAATAAACACTACATTGTACCTTTTGGCTTTATGTATTTTGACACACATTGGCTGCATTTGAAATTATAGGCAGCTGACTTGCAAAAGGCTTAAAGGCTTAACCGATAGTGTTTTTGAATGAATGGAACTCTTAAGCAAACTGGTCTCAGAACAGTTAGACAAGCACCTTATTTTCATCCAGCCTCCATATACAGCCTCCTAAGGCAGCATTTTTAAGTTTTCGGATGGGTACAATTAAAAGTTTTATATCATTGATTCGTTGGTTGCTTTAAGATTTGAAGATAGCAGGCTGTAAAAAGGTACTTATGAGGAAAAAAATAGTTGCTGGATTTGCTAAAGTTTGCAAGGTTTACTGTAGGTAAATAGTTTTACAAAAAACTCAAATGTCCTATGACTTAAAAGTTTGCAAATTCCTTGAGCACATCTGTATAAATTACACTGTTTTCAGGGTTATACATCTAAATATTTGGTACTTACTGCATCTGGATAGAACAACTCAACACAGTTTTCAATATCTCACTAAGACAGGAATGTTGACCAAACACATCATGTGTCGCGAGTGCTCTTCTTGCATGCATGCAAATACATGAGTGCTGTAAAGCAGCTATCAACAAGACAACGCATGTGTACTGAATTGAGTAGGTATCATTAATTAATTATATATATATATATATATATATATATATATATATATATATATATATATATAAATAAAAAACTTGATGCCAAAATACTGGTAATTCTGACATCACTTCAAGATGAGAAAAACATTCCGGATTTTATGAGCTGTGTCATTTATTACAAAGTTCATATTATTATTCAGCTGTTGAAATTAATCCAAAGCACATAATTTCTATAATTTGCTAGTGATCTAGTAATAGCTGCGTGCTGTTTGAAAAAACGTGCAGGCGGCTTATGTGTGTGCACTGAACACAAGCGTGTGCCCCGAGAACACTCGTAGTAATGCGGATACATGCGTTCAAATACATCTTGGTGTGGTACTGCACTCATGTAAACAAAGTAAATTATGTCAAAAATGTACGTAAACAATGGGGGGAATGCTGATTTGTATCAAAAAGTTTCAAGCTGTTAAAAAAGTACTGTTTTCTTGATTTGTATTTTTTCCTATTATTTTTTATTTATTTCTATTCATTGTCATTTTATTACTGACTATTTACTAGTCTTGAATAATTAATTGAGATCAAAGTAAGGAATTGGGTGTTAAAAGTTGATTTTGTGTATTTAAGTTTAGTTTTTCTGTGTTTTAATAAAAATATGAATCATAAAAAGTCAATATATTTGACAACTGGCTGGTAAATGTTTACATTTCATTCACTAGTAATTGTGTAGTTAAGTCGTGAAGTGTTCAGCAGCAAGATCCTTTCACAATATGTTGAGAGTAAAAGTTGTTCCGTGTAATTCTTGTCCAAGACGAGATTCACACAACCCATTTGTCATTGAATACCGTCTCCTTTAATACCCTTTCTGTTCTTTACAGTCAATTGTTGATCAAAAACATTTAAATCCATTCATGCATCTCACAGATGAGGTAAAGCCATTCGAGTCCTCTCTCGTTAACATGAGCTCTTCTACAGAAATTCTACAACCATGGACAAAAGTATTGGCAGTGACATTTTGTGTTTCGCAAAGTTTTCTGCGTCAGTTGTTGTGGTGTTGATTCACATTGTTTCTAGATTATTGTGCAGTGATCCGATGCATTTTAAATAATTGCAAAAAGCGTTATCACAAAAACCCAAATTTCACTTTTTTTTTGGCTCTGGCACAAAATGGCCAGCTAACATAATTTCACTAATCATATCAACAGCACCTGGGAAAGTGTGAACGAGTACTAGTCAGGTGAAATCACTATCATTCTGATTGGATAATAAGAGCAGACTGATTGCTATAAAAGGAGGGAAGAATTGCTTCCAATAATTGTGTTTTGTTAGCAATGGTTACCTCTGAAGAAAGACATGCAGCCATCTTCGATTTACATCAAAATGGCCTCACATGCAAGAAAATTGCTGCAAAGAATATTGCACCTGAAAAGGACCATTTACCAGATCATCAAGATCATCAAGTCTCCTCCTGAGGAGTCAGCTATGGAATCATGTCACCACCAGTGCAGAGCTTGCTCAATATTGGCAGCAGGTTGGTGTGAGTGCATCTGCACTTACAGTGAGGCGAAAACTATTGGACAATGTCCTGGTGTCAAGAAGGGCAGCAAAGAAGCCACTTCTCTCCAAGAAAAACATCAAGGACAGATTTTATTCTGAAAAGATAATATTCTGCAGAAAGTACAAGGATTGACCTGCAGAAGACTGGTGAAAAGATATTTTCTCTGATGAAGCCCCTTCCGACTGTTTGGTACATCTGGAAAATCGATAGTCCAGAGAAGAAAAGGTGAACGCTACCATGAGTCCTGTGTCGTGCCAACAGTGAAGCATCCTGAGACCATCCAGTGGGCTCTCACAATTCTGCCCAAAAACATTGCCATGAATAAAGAATGGTATCAAAACGTCCCGCAAGAGCAACTTGATCTAGGAGCAATTTGGTGATGATCCGTGCATTTTCCAGCATGATGGAGCACCATGTCACAAGGCAAGAGTGATAATGTAGTGGCACGCAGATCATTATATTGAAATTTTGTATCCATGGCCAGGCAACTCCCCGGATCTTAATCCCATAGAGAACCTGTGGTCAATCCTCAAAAGGCGAGTGGACAAGCAGAAGCCCGCAAATTGTGATCAACTCAGAGCACAAATATGGCAAGAATGGATCACATCAGTCAGGATTTGGCCCAGAAGCTGATATCCAGCATGCTAGAACAAATTGCAGAGGTTATGAAGAACAAGGGTCAACAATGTAAATATTGACTTTTGCATATATTGAATGTTTTTGCAAATAAAAGCCTTTAAAATGTATGAAATGCTTATTGTTTTCCAGTATACCATAGAAACATGTGAAAATATAATCTAAAAATACTGAAGCAGCAAACTTTGCAAAACACAAAATGTATGTCACTGCCAATACTTTTGGTCATGGCTGTATACAGAATATTTTTGTTAAAGAGAAGGTTTTAGCACGTGTTCAGCAAATCAATGTAAATACTTGTAAATAGTACAAATTATGCAATTACACAATAAATATGTAACAAATATAATATATTATATCTTATTTATTGACTGAACATATTTATTTGTTAAATTTTATTCTAAAATCTGAACAAAATTATGAAAAAGTAATAAAATATAAGTAGTAAAATTTTTATTTTCCTAATGTACCTAGTTAAAAGGTCCCCTGTATAATAAACAGAATATGTTATATGTTACCAAAAAGGACATTATAACTGAAATAAACAAATTTGAATCAGGAAATTTGTATCAATACCAGCCCTAGTCTGTGGTAAACGGCACTAGATGATACGTGGACATTTTTTTCTACAACATAAATTACACACAGTCATACATCAAATATAAATTATGAAGCCATCTTGATTTCCATATTTTTTTTTTTTTTTTTTTTTTTTTTAAACGCACGACACCTTCAAAATTCACATTTGAAGTGAATTCATGTTTGAAGTGTGTAATTTATGTTGTAGAACAAAACGTCCATGTATCGTCAAGTAATGTTTACCACAGACCTTATTTTACACATAAGTTCAAAACCCCCATTATAAAAACCCATAGGAAAATCCAGAGGGCACCGATGGCGAATTAGACTTCCAGGTTTGCCTACAAATTGACGTCATGGCTCTATTAACTAAAACTATTTGGAAAAATGGTTAGTATCCAATGACTAGGCTGTTGGTTTATTTTGAAACCGAAATAAAATCTGTTTATTAGCTCATGCAGATAATCTCAAAAAGATCTGGTTGATATATTGGTCTATTACAATGTATCTAGAAAGTAATCCAGGATTCATTCTTTTTTTCTCTCCAATTTGAAATGCCCAATTCCCAATGCACTCTAAGTCCTCATGGTGGCGTTGTGACTCGCCTCAATCCGGGTGGCGGAGGACAAATCTCAGTTGCCAACGCATCTGAGACTGGCTATCCACGCATCTTATAGCGTGGCTTGTTAAGTGCATTACCGTGTGTGGAGGCTTCACGCCATCGACCGCAGCATCCATGCACAACTCATCACGCACCACACAGAGAGCGAACCACATTATAGCAACCACGAGGAGGTTACCCCATGTGACTCTACCCTCCCTAGCAACCGGCTCAATTTGGTTGCTTAGGTGACCTGGCTGGAGTCACTCAGCACACCCTGGGATTCAATTCATTCTTTTAAACTAATCATGAGGGGTACATTTCAGGGCCAATCCCTGATGACTTATTACCAGACATATTCTTGTTTGTTTAATTAGAACAGAACTTTCCCTCAGAATTCAAATTCTTCTCAAACCATGCTGTGTAGATTTCATAATTAATGTTTGCCGTGACTCCACCATTTTTGTTTTGCCGTTTATTATTATCAAAGTGAAGCATAAACAGTTTCACACCAACAAAGAAAATGCACTTAAAATTGTTTTAGACTCACAGACCCTAAGGCCAGTTTGTGTTCCTGCGCAGAGACAAGCACAAAATGTTAACAAAGCAAGCACTCAAAAACAAATCTCACCTGACATTTGGAATAACTCTCTAGACTTAAGGTAATATAAGTCTCAGGGGAGAAATGTGAATGAGCATGTGCATGAGGGCATGAGATGACCTCATCAGAAGGTGAGTTGCTATGGAGACAAAGTAGAAGGAAAATTACCTCTACACAGAGAGATTCAAAGGTCAGCCCTATCCCTGACACTACACTAGCATGCACTTCAAAGTGTTTCTCTAAACCCTGACACAACGTGAATCAATATTAAATTTTACAATGGTGCTTGCCTGTGCAAAACTTGTCATCACAATGCTAGGGTGTTGTTGGTGATTACCATGGCATGGCTATAAATTTGCTAAAGTGTTCTAAATGGTTTTCAGCACATTGCTATGTGGTTGCTAGGGTCTTATGGTTGGTTGCTAGGTGGTTATTTACAGGGCCCACCCCTAGGTCTCTATGATATTCTCATCTAGAGAAATAGCTAGGGTCTCTAATTTAATTCTAATGGGGTTTTTGAAACCTGTTTGTAAAAATCTGCCAATGGAACAAAGCGATATATAAATACATTCAAGATACATTCTCTGAAGACAAGCCTTAATATATTATTGGGCTGCTCGATTATGGCAGAAATCATAATCATGATAATTTTGGTCAATCCGAAGGTCACGATTATATAACACGATTACTTATTGACTGAAAACATCATGCATTAACTGAACTTTTTTTTTCAAAACTTGTCTTTTTAACAGTGAATTTTAACAGAAAACTTGAAATGTAAACTGCACTGGGTAGGGGAGGAGGCTATTGTCATATGATCATTATTTTATGTTACATATATCTCCACCATTTACAGCAGGGATGCTCATAGTTCTATGGAATGAGATCTACTTTTTCATCATGTTATTGCAGCAAGATCTTCCATGTACAATATAGGCTATACATTATCTCAATACCAAAATTTCAGTAGTCGTTAGTGACATTTACAATTCTCAATACCAGCTTCAATACCACAACAAATAATAACACTAACTAATTTGTTAATTATGGAAGAATCAAGTTCTTAAGTAATTATTCAATACTAGTAAACAGTCAGTAATAAAATAACAATAAAAACAGCAATGAATAGAAATAGATTAAAAATAATAGAACAAAAATTACAAATTAAGAAAATGCAGTGCTTTTTAACAGCTTTAAAAGTTTTAACAGCAGTCGGCCATCAATAAACCTTCAGAATGAAATGCACCATAAAACTGCTTCTGGTCTTCACTGTATGATTATAATACATTAATACTTAATGTATTAAAGCTACTAAAGTTATCCAGTCAAGAGCAGTGAGTGTTCTCTCATTTTCTTGTTATGATATGTTTGATTATTGTAAAGACAAACTACACTAGACAGCAGCAGGTCTATGAAACTACAAATCCGCTGTTTACGTTCACTTTAAACACCACTCTCTGTGTTTACATGAATACCTCACCAAGGTGGGAATTTTGGAGAAATGTTTAAATGTATTTTCAGCACACACCTATATGCCACCTGTCAATCAAACAGGGCGCAGCTGTTACTAGATCGCTAGCAAATTATAAAATGACATGCTCTGGATTACTTTCAACTGCAGAATAAGAATATTAACTTTCTAATAAGTGACAGGCCTAGGTTGTCAAAAATTCAAAAATCCACTTGACCTGGACAAGCATTAATGTAGAGCCCTGATTAAATACTGTATTCACCATTCTCCGATAACAATTTTTTTTCTTTTGCAGGATAGCTCCTGAAGAAAATGTATGTTGTTTTGAAGGAATTTTAGATATTAATTTGGAAAACAAGCTATAAAAGACTAATCAAAAACGTGTTTTGATCCAGTGTATAATGGGCTAAGACTCACCTTTCTGTTCATTTCGATCCATCTTTAACTCACATTAAAAAAAAAAAACTTCTCTTTTTAATAGAGCTGCATATTGCCAATTTTCTTCATGAAAAGATACACACAGTGAACGTGACGCATATATTATGATTCACTAAGTCGCAAGCAATCACGTTATAATATAGCTAAAGAAAACACGCATGAGTGACAAGCGTCCCCACGACAGAGTGTGCATCATAGATGCATAATATATTATGCAATTTTGCTTCTCATGTAAATGTGTCTTGTTTTCAGGATGTTCAGATATTTTGATAAGTGATAGACCAATATGTTTTTTTTTTAGAGGAGGATGGCCAATAGGCCGATGTATATATATATATATGATAGCGCACATAATAAATTACATGTACATACATAAAAAATAATTAATTAAACTTTATTTAGCTTAAAGGGTAACTAAACCCTAAACCAACTTTTTTTAGTTAATGATCTGTAAGCATGGGGCTTTATTAGTACTGGTCATTGATTCAAGTAATTATTTTGACATTTGTGTATAAAGTGTTTTAATTCTACAATATATGGTGTAAAAACGTCAGTAGCCAGGTTGAACGGTGGCTACTGCAGTTGAATTTTCCTATTGGCTGTTGCGGTACTTCGTGACGTAAGCGGTGACAGCTGACGTAAGCAGGTTCCAGCTCACCACGCCAGATTCATGTACATGTCGTCTTGCGACCGTGTGAGGAATAATAATAACATAGAGTCTGACAGCAGCTGTCAATTAATCCGTCACTACGAGTCTCAGGTGCCCCCCGCTCAGCCCCGCCACTCGGTTCGTTCCCTCTATCCCCGCCGGGGTCTGCCCACTTTTCCTGCATTTTCAAATATTTCTAGTGGGTGGAGTCAGACTCTGAGCAGGTGTTTAGTTACCCTTTAATATTTACTCAATTTCACACAAACTTTTAACTTGGTAAAATATATATTTTTTTAAACAAAATAAGATTTTTGTGTGTTTTACATAGTTAACAACAATGCATATAGTAATCCAGTCACCACATGGTATGTGCACATTAGCAATCACAATTTCTAACAGAAAGACATAATGCAATAATACATATAATGTACTGTATATAATAATGGATAATAATAATTTTTTTACACAATAACTTGCATGTGGCATTGCTATGAGTCCTATTAATCCCACAAGACTTTTTCTGAAAACTGAAGGGAGTACTTTAGAGTTTCTCTTTGTAGCACAGTTTTAATACAATTAAATGAGAACAGATATAGACATATACACAAAGTGCAGCGAGCAGCACGTGTAGGATATTTATTAATTTTATTAAATTGCAGCATTAGCGGATTAATTGTCGCACAGGTCATATTGCAATTCAGATTTTTATTTTAGTATTTTAGACCTTAATATGGCATTAATAGTGGCCATTTACATGTAGCACATTTTATGTGCTTTGACTCTCGTTGGGATCCAGCGACAGCAGCTTAATGCTTCCAGTTTACACAGCCCGGATCACAACCTGATTTTGTCACGGATTGACCGTAGTGTTGAAAGGACTGACCATAGTGCAGAATTCATGACTCAGAGGGACACAGTTTTGATCCAGGCTGATATGATGTGTTTCAGAGGAAGATTTATGAGCATTCTACAGGCTAATGCAATTCACAGGAAGAAATCGCTGGATTTGCGCAAGATTTGTAAGGTTTGTGAATTAAATCTTAGAAAGATATTCAATCAGCATATTTGTAGATGGTATATAATTTGTAGTACTATTTGCTTTTTTGTTATTAGACAAGAGAGTTAAATGTTATAGGGAACTGTTGAGGAGACTGACACTGCATGGCATGTGTGCATGCGCATTAGTTATAAAAGCTGGGAATTTTTTTTGCGTAATCTGTGATAAAGAATCACCATTTATGATACCAGTGTTGCCAGATTTTACTGCTGATTTCAAATATGTTCTTTGATCGTAATCTTGACCAATCGTTTTGGAGATTTCGGTCTTTCTCCATTCAAGTTGACAAGAGCTGCAATTTCATGACTGGAAATACTCTCTTGAGAGTGTTCCAAACATGGCCGACAGAGGACTGACTTGCCAGAAAGACTTTGATCTTATCCAGGGCGAGCCTCAATCTTCTGACAGTTTAAATGGCCTGAATCACCTGCTTGGATTGTCGTCATGATTTGTGAATCAGAGGAACTTTTGATACTGCTCCTGAAGTTTTATTTTGGCTGATAGAATACGTGCTTTAGAGGAAGATATTAGATTAGTTCTCGACGGGAAGAAAACACTGGATTTTCGTTATGTTCGTGAATTACATGTTTAAACGAGATATCTGCATATTTGCAGACAGTATATCATATAAATTTTATTTATATTTGCCTTTTATCATTAGAAAAGTGACAGGGAACTGCTGAGGAGTGACTGATAAAATATGTGCTTTAGAGGAAGATAAATGAGCATTCCACAGGATGCTGGATCTGCTCATGTTGTGGGAGGTTGGGTTATTACATCTGTTTAAATGAGATATGCACATATTTGCAGACGGTATATGATATTAGTTTTATAGATATTTGTCTTTTTATCAATAGACAAGACAGGAGAGAGGGAGAATGAAACGGCCGAGCACTTTAACATTATGAGCTATAACGGTCATTAATGTAACAGAATAAAGCATTGAGGACAGTTTAATGTCTGTGAGTGTTTTAGAATGTTTTCACACTTGGTTCGATTACTTAGTCTGTACAAGAGCTCAATTCTACCCCTTCACCTGCCCCCAATGGTCTCTTTTCACACTGTACTATTTGGACCACACTGTGGTATGTTTGCGTCATCAACAACACAAGTACCGCCAGTAGCTGTGTATCAAGGTAACAACTCAGAATGATAAGCTTCACTGATTTATTCATGTTTCTATCCCTTTGGATTTGCCACCAAAACTTTACACACACTGAACAGCACTTGAATTTCTCTTCCACAGATCCATTGCAAGAGATGCAAAGAATGAGAGTTATTCTCCAAAGCCAATTTATTCAGAGACAAGCAGCTATGAGAAATTAAGTTTAATGCAATAAGGGTGAGAGGGAGCATGCTAAGATGCAAATATACTTAAAACAACACCGGTTCACATATCTGTGATTTAGAATGATTTAGGGCATAGTAACTACAAACTAAACCAGAGAACAAGAATTGACAGCAGACCAGTGTTTCCTAACTTGTTTTGCCATTAAGAACCCCCACAGCACCATCAGTAAGGCTCAAGTACCCCTTCATCAACACAAAACCAACGATGTGTTCTAAACACCTAATATCAGGGCTGGCTCTTGATAAAGATTTCCCAATTTGATTCCAATACACAAGCTCTCGAATTACTTCGATTCCAATTTCGACTTCATTTGATTCAATGATTAATTGATTAATGTTCCTTTTGCTTACATATGAAAGAAACCCTCTCCCAGCTAATGATGTTAATTACTGTTAATGTTAATGTAATGTTCTTACTAGGTACATTTTGAAAATATTAATTTGACTAATTATACTTTATTCATTTTTCATAATTTTGGTTACATTTTGGCTTTTATAAAATTTACAAATCCTTATATTCAATAAATAAGATATTATATTTCAGATCTTAATTTTTGTTACATGTTTATTGTTTAATTGCATAATTTGTACAATTTACAACTGTTTACATTGATTTGTTGGACACATGCTTAAACCATTTCATATCTTATTTTTGTTACATGTTTATTGATTAAATGCTTAATTTGTAGTAATTACAAGTATTTACATTGATTAAAAATGTAAAGCTCCTATCTAATTGAAGGGAAAGAAATTACCAAAATGGTTGGACCCCAAACACACCTCCAAGACGACCACTGCCTTGCTAAAGAAGCTGATGGTGAAGGTGATGGACTGGCCAAGCATGTCTCCAGACCTAAACCCTATTGAGCATCTGTGGGGCATCCTCAAATGGAAGGTGGAGGAGCACAAGGTGTCTAACATCCACCTGCTCCGTGATGTCATTATGGAGGAGTGGAAGAGGACTCCAGTGGCAACCTGTGAAGCTTTGGTCAACTCCATGCCCAAGAGGGTTAAAGCAGTGCTGGAAAATAATGGTGGCCACACAAAATATTGACACTTTGGTCCCAATATGGACATTTTCACTTAGGGGTGTACTCACTTTTGTTGCCAGCGGTTTAGACATTAATGGTTGTGTGTTGAGTTATTTTGAGGGGACAGCAAATTTACACTGTTATACAAGCTGTACACTCACTACTTTACATTGTAACAAAGTGTCATTTCTTCAGTGTTGTCACATGAAAAAATATAATCAAATATTTACAAAAATGTGAGGGGTGTACTCACTTTTGTGAGATACTGTGTGTGTATATATATATATATATATATATATATATATATATATATATTCAGATAATTAAAATGCTTTACATTCCTGTAGCAAAAGAGTTAATCATTGATAAGGCCATAAAGAAAGTGGCTTTAGAATACAATGTATTGATTACCGCCATATTATTGATCACAAGTCAATCATTGGCATACAGTTCACAGCAATCCATTTCACAAGTGAATTTGTCAATCAGTTGGAGATTTATTATGAGGGCTTGTTTAAGGGCCCGTCAATTTACACCTACGTCAGACGTCTCTGGTGTGTGGCGTCATAAACATAAAATGTTTAGGTCACTGTGTCAAGTTAAATATATTTTAATACTCAATCTTCTGCGCTTCTGAACACAAGAACGTAACGCATGTTTGTGTTGTTCTGTCTACTGAAGTGTTTTCTTCACTGTATAAACTGCGCGTTGCTCATACAGCTGAAATTTCACTTACTCCCCTCTGGAGTTAACAGGTGTACTACAAGCTTGCATTTCTCAGGAATCTTCCTTATTATGGTCAGTGGGCATGCGATTAATTGCGTAAATTTTTTGAACGAGTTATTTTTGGTAAAATTAAATCGCACTTAATTAACGCGTTAAATCAACAGCCCTAGTTTTAAGTCTTCCTGACCAGCAGTATAAATGCATTTTGTGCACAGTTTAAATTAATTTAAATTCTTATTTTCATAATCATCAGCTTTCAGCAGAGAGGTGAATCCCACTGAGACTCTCGCAAGAGGTGAATCGAGTTCTATCACACGATTGGTTGTGTGCTGAAAACATCACTCATTCATGTGCACAAGCGCTTAATCTAACCTTGAAGTCAGGATTGTAGCCTGAGTTGACAGAGAGAGTTGATGAGCTGCATAATGGTACCAATTAAGCCTGATTGGATTGGTTTGAATTTGTCAACCTGAAACAATCCTGAGTTCGTTCAGCAACTTCATGTGAGTAAAATGTAAACATTTACAAGCCAGTTGCCAATATATAAATTTTAGTTGCATAGCACAACATTTGGTTGCAAATACGAGTGATTTTATGTCATTGTAGTAGAGGGTTGCGCATACAGCAAAAGATTGACCTTGGGATTTAAGAATGAATTTTTAAAATCATTCAAATGAAGATCGCGATATATCGAAATATTGATATATTTATCTACACTCCCAAATTTCTAGTGCAAAGCAACCTGAATGTCCATGATTATAGTGAACTGCATTATAGTGCATTTGTTAAAATAAGCTTGGCTGCAGAAAAGATAAGAACATAAAAGGAAGATTCTTTTAAAGCCATTAGGAACAGTACCCCGCAAAACAGCGATGATATCACTGTACTGGTTTTTCTCTCTCTTTTGAGCAGCAGAAGAAAAGGTGGGGAGGGAAGGCAGGACTGCGAGAGAAAAAAAATCAATCAAGAACGCAGTGCGAGTAAACACTTCAGGGTGGCACAGCCACAGATGCATGTGCTATGTAAAAGTCCCATCTGCCAACCCCAAACCAGCTAGACACATACCCACACATGCAATGAAATGTGTTGCAAAATGAGAAAGTGCTCAAGAAAGGCACAAGCTGTCATCACCCCTGCTCCAAGAAAAAACAGAAAAAGAGAGAGTGTTGGTGCAATTATGCCTCAGAGACATATATGGACAAAACAGTGTTTACACATTAACGCGCAAGCAAGGGTGTTGTTGTACTGAATATCAGCACAGCAGTGATTCGGCCATAGGCACCAGGCCGCAGGTTTGTTGTGGCTGCAATTCACTTTGATAGCACTGTTAAAGATAAATGTTACTTCCTACAACCTTCACATTGCATTCCTTCAATGGCAATGGGAAGTTTACTCAGAATTGCTGTCCAGCTACAGAACACGAGGACAATTGCGTTTGACCATACATGGAAAGGGGATTTTTTTGCATGCGTCGTAAGGGGATTTAATCATACGATAGGGGAATTTTCATACGTTTTAGTGTGGACAAGCAATTTTCAGGGTGCTATCGCGGTGCCATTTTGTGGTGCGTTCTGCATAACGCAGCTGCTCATTTTAGCTTATCGCAGCCCATTCGGCCCGTTTCATGGCCGACCCACCTGCCCACTCGGTTCTCCCCATGGCCAGTCCTCCTTTGATCTGCCCCGAAGTGCGTCGGCCCGCTGGGAAAATGCCCGTTATGCCAGATTACCAATCCAGCCCTGCTCCAACCTAACTAACCACATACACACACTAACAGTTAAGCATACAGCACATGACATGCACACACTTTTGCAATTGTTCCTCCAATACGCATGTCAAAAGACATTTCTATGATGTTCTAAAGCATAGAATGAGGTCGCCAATCATCTCGATGTCTACTTATTCATTGCTGCAACAACCACATTGCACATCTTCCCTGAACTCTTTGCCACATCCCCTCTTTACTTCCACTCACATGGCACAGCTTTCACCACAACAGTGTAACCCAATCACCATTCCAGTCCCTGTTGCCTTCAGCACACGTGCCTGTAATTCAACCGACATCCCAGTTTCTAAAGTTCTGTTCAGGGGACCCCACTTTATCACAATGTAATCTGCCTGTTACCATTGTGTCCCTGTTATCGGATCCAAAGCCAGTCATTTTACATCCTGAGCCATTATACCATCCTCCACTTAATATAGTTTAAATGTCTCTGACTTCATTAGAAGATGGAAGCAAGTGGACAACTAACTCATTACTCCATTATAATTCAAATGTTCTGCCAGGTGCTCTACTGAATCATTTCCAAATTATATATACACACACATACACACACACACACACTCACCTAAAGGATTATTAGGAACACCATACTAATACTGTGTTTGACCCCCTTTTGCCTTCAGAACTGCCTTAATTCTACGTGGCATTGATTCAACAAGGTGCTGAAAGCATTCTTTAGAAATGTTGGCCCATATTGATAGGATAGCATCAACATTGAACAGGTGTTCCTAATAATCCTTTAGGTGAGTGTATAATATATATATATATATACACACACACACATACACTACACACACACACACACACACACACACACACACATACACACACACACACACACACACACACACACACACACACACACACGCTCACCTAAAGGATTATTAGGAACACCTGTTCAATTTCTCATTAATGCAATTATCTAATCAACCAATCACATGGCAGTTGCTTCAATGCATTTAGGGGTGTGGTCCTGGTCAAGACAATCTCCTGAACTCCAAACTGAATGTCAGAATGGGAAAGAAAGGTGATTTAAGCAATTTTGAGCGTGGCATGGTTGTTGGTGCCAGACCGGCCGGTCTGAGTATTTCACAATCTGCTCAGTTACTGGGATTTTCACGCACAACCAATTCTAGGGTTTACAAAGAATGGTGTGAAAAGGAAAAACATCCAGTATGCGGCAGTCCTGTGGGCTGAAAATGCCTTGTTGATGCTAGAGGTCAGAGGAGAATGGGCCGACTGATTCAAGCTGATAGAAGAGCAACTTTGACTGAAATAACCACTGCTACAACCGAGGTATGCAGCAAAGCATTTGTGAAGCCACAACACGCACAACCTTGAGGTGGATGGGCTACAACAGCAGAAGACCCCACCGGTACCACTCATCTCCACTACAAATAGGAAAAAGAGGCTACAATTTGCAAGAGCTCACCAAAATTGGACAGTTGAAGACTGGAAAAATGTTGCCTGGTCTGATGAGTCTCGATTTCTGTTGAGACATTCAGATGGTAGAGTCAGAATTTGGCGTAAACAGAATGAGAACATGGATCCATCATGCCTTGTTACCACTGTGCAGGCTGGTGGTGGTGGTATAATGGTGTGGGGGATGTTTTCTTGGCACACTTTAGGCCCCTTAGTGCCAATTGGCCATCGTTTAAATGCCACGGCCCACCTGAGCATTGTTTCTGACCATGTCCATCCCTTTATGGCCACCATGTACCCATCCTCTGATGGCTACTTCCAGCAGGATAATGCACCATGTCACAAAGCTCGAATCATTTCAAATTGGTTTCTTGAACATGACAATGAGTTCACTGTACTAAAATGGCCCCCACAGTCACCAGATCTCAACCCAATAGAGCATCTTTGGGATGTGGTGGAACGGGAGCTTTGTGCCCTGGATGTGCATCCCACAAATCTCCATCAACTGCAAGATGCTATCCTATCAATATGGGCCAACATTTCTAAAGAATGCTTTCAGCACCTTGTTGAATCAACGCCACGTAGAATTAAGGCAGTTCTGAAGGTGAAAGGGGTCAAACACAGTATTAGTATGGTGTTCCTAATAATCCTTTAGGTGAGTGTATATATATATATATATATATATATATATATATATCACACACACACACACACACACACACACACACACACACACATACATACATACATAAACACACACACACAAATAAAACACATATTGACCAGTTTCAGAGAAGTCACTTTTTCCCCGCAGCCACCATCTTTGTGACCATCAGTGGGAGGAAACAATGGTGATGAATGGACATCTGTAAATCTATATCACGAAAAACCTCAAAAAACTCATTTGATTCATGCAACGTCCCAGGAAAGGTATATTTCTGTCTGAGGTCTGCACAAATATTGCCAAATTTAAATTTCATGGACATTAAAATATATTTTATCCACGATTAATCTCCGTACGTCGGCGTACACATGCCTACCGGTACATCACCGCAAACATCTCTCATTTAGATGTTACACATGTTTGTGTTGTTTTCTGCTCTGATTTGGTCAAAATATTAGAGCTGCTTTTAACTCATGAGGAATACACAGAAATCAACCAAGGCATATTTGTGAATACGAATAATATGTTTACACTGTAGTCTGGTGATGTGATCATGATCTTATGATGTGTTGTTTATTGACTAACATTAGTATATACACATTACAATGTACTAAAAATTTACATTATAGTGCTTTTTTATTCATTACAACAGGTTACATTTATCACATATGAATAACATTGTCCTATGCACATTCAAATTGATGATGTCAGAAATACACAGATCAGCCACAACATTAAAACCACCTGCCTAATATTGTTTAGGTCCCCCTCGTGCTGCGAAAACAGTTCTCACTACAATCGTACAGAGCAGTTTTCTGAGTTCCCATAGATTTCGTCAGTTCGAACCAGTCGGGCCATTCTCTGTTTACCTCTCTCATCAACAAGGCATGTTTTTTGTTTTTGGCACCATTCGGAGTAAATTCTAACGATTGTTGTGCATGAAAATCCCAGGAGATCAGCAGATACAGAAATACTCAAACCAGCCCATCTGGCACCAACAATCATGCCACGGTCCAAATCACTGAGATCACATTTTTCCCCATTCTGATGGTTGATGTGAACATTAACTGAAGCTCCTGACCCCTGTCAGCATGATTTTATGCACTGCTGCCACACGATTGGCTGATTAGATAATCCCATGGAAGATTGTTAGTGCCAGATGGGTGGGGTTGGCGCTGTTTTGGGAGCACAACGGGGACCTACACAATATTTGGCAGGTGGCTTTAATGTTGTGGCTGATCAATGTATAATTGACACATGTACAGATTAGGGATGAGTTGCGATCTTCGAATGGTCGAATAGTCGAACTGCGTGCGAAATTCGATCATAAAACAGCTTTTTCGAATATTATTATATTTTCCGCGCCTACCATCACAGATCGCGCAGCAGGGTATTTTCAGGTCAGGGACACAAGGTGTCGCTAACATGAATGAAACCCCCTACTGCGTGATCTAGCTAGGGTACACGTTTTGTACATAGTGTAAACAAAAAACAGAAGAAGAGCATTGCCGTTAACTCTGCGACCAACCATGCAACAACCAAGAAGCTCCGTCTGGGACTCATTTAAAAAAATGAACAATGATAAAGTTGAGTGTAAATTATGCCAAGCAAAGCTGGCATACCACCACTCTACAACAACGATGCATAGCCACCTGAGATCAAAGCACCCGGCAGCAGCTTCATCATCCTCAGGCAGCACGCAGCAGTCAATGGCTAGTTTCTTGGGTAGACGTAAGTTGGATGCTAGGCGCAGTGAGCAGATCACTATGGTAATTACTAAGATGATAGCTAAGGATATGCTGCTCCCTGTCAGCGTTGTTGAAGGAGAAGGTTTCCGGGAGTTAATGAAATTCATTGAGCCTGAATACACCATTCCAACAAGAAAGACAATCACAACCAGAGTAGAAAAAATGCATGGTGAAAGTGCAACTGATCTGCGCCGCCGTTTAGCGAGTGCTCGTACAGTTTCATTGACCACGGATTCGTGGACGGCACTGACAACTGAATCATATGTTACGATCACTTGCCATTACATGCTTAACTGGGAGATGCAGAGTGCCGTTCTGCAGACCAAAGCCATGCCAGAACGACACACGGCTGAAAATTTGGCACTTGTTCTTTCTAATGCTCGCGACCAGTGGGGGCTAACTGGAAAGGTCACAGCCTGCGTGCATGACAACGCAAAAAACATGGTTTTGGCCAACGCTAACGATGAACTTGAATGGGACTCACAGCCCTGTTTCGCGCACACACTTCAACTTGCAATAACGATGGTTTCAAACTACCGAACATAAAACACATAATTGGAGCTGCTAATCGCCTAGTTTCCCATTTCCACCACAGCACAGTTGCAACACAGGCATTAAAGCAAAAGCAACAACTCCAGAATTTACCTGAGCATAAGTTAGTGCAATCCTGTAAGACCAGGTGGAATTCGGTGTATGACATGTTCCAGCGCTTATTGGAGCAGCGATGGGCCGTGTGTGCTGCCTTATCAGACAGGGATTAGTCCAAGATGGCGGCGCGGTAGCACGCAGCGGCCACTCCGGATCCACAATGGTGCTATTTTTGTTGAGAAAGCCCGACTTTTGCAACACATGGACATCGGAGCAACCAGTGTTCGTGTCTACCATCGCCAGACACTACTCAAATATAAGACTCATGCAAAACCAAGCTGCATGATGACCTGCAGGAGGCGCCACGCTGCACTCGGCTTGCTGCGGAGACCAGGCCTCCAGCCCTCGGCGTCGCCTGATGCCGGTGGCCGGGAGAGGACGCCGTAGCGGTGTGCGAGAAGCGGAAGCGCGAAAGAGGGCGGGGTCCATGCTAGGCTAAAACAAACCCTAGCCGGCCGGCTCTCCCGCCTATCCTGCTCTCAAATGTTTGCTCCTGGACAATAAACTGGACTATATCCGACTCCAGCAGGCTACGCAGCGTGAGTTTAGAGACTGCTGCGCCTTTGTTTTCACGGAGACGTGGCTCAGCGACAGAGTTCGGATGCCGCCATTCAGCTAGACGGGCTCGCCTCGCTTCGTGCTGACAGAAATACAGCTCTCTGCGGTAAGACTCACGGTGGTGGCTTGTGTGTTTACATCAACACGAATGGTGCAAGAACTCTATGCTAGTCTCTAGTTACTGTTCATCGCTGTTGGAGCTTGTGACTGTTAGATGCAGACCTTTTTATCTACCACGGAATTCACCACTGTTTGCATAACCGAGTTTACATTCCCCAGCGCTAACGCTAAGGAAGCGCTCTGTGAACTGTATGGGGCTATGAGCTGAACTGCAGAACGCTCACCCCGACGGACTGTTTATTGTCGCCGGAGATTTCAACCATGCAAATCTCAAGACAGTGCTCCCTAAATTCCATCAGTATGTGGACTTTGCAACGAGAGGGGCTAACGCGCTTGATCTTGTTTACACAAACATCCCAGGCGCTGCACCGGGCGGAGCCCCGCCCCCACCTCGGCTACTCAGACCACATCTCTGTTATGTTAATTCCAGCATACAGACCGCTTGTCAGACGCACAAAACCGCTTCAGAAGCAGGTGAAATCCTGGCCAGCAGGAGCCATCTCTGCTCTTCAGGACTGTTTTGAGTGTACTGACTGGCACATGTTCAGGAGGCTGCAACATATGGCTGATTCTACCAACTTGGAGGAATACACAGCATCAGTGACCAGCTACATCAGCAAGTGCATTGATGATGTCACTTTCTCCAAGACCATCACCACACGCTCCAACCAGAAGCCGTGGATGACTGCGGAGGTGCGACGCTGCTGAGGTCCCGAGACTCGCCTTCAGAGCAGGCGATAAGGCAGCCCTAAGAACAGCTAGGGCCAAACTGTCACGGGCAATCAGAGAGGCAAAGCGCGACACGCCCAGAGAATCCACAGTCACTTCCAGGACAGCGGTGACACGCCGCGCATGTGGCAGGGCATCCAGGCCATCACTAACTACAGGACAACATCAGTTGCCTGTGACAAAGATGCCTCCCTTCCAGATGCGCTGAACGACTTCTACGCCGGTTTGAAGTGCAGAACGACGCGATGGCGAGGAAGTCCACCCCTCCTCCCAACCACCAGGTGCTCTGTCTTACCACGGCAGATGTGAGGAAAACTCTACGAGAGTCAACCCACGGAAGGCTGCTGGACCAGACAACATTCCTGGCAGAGTGCTCAGAGGATGTGCAGACCAGCTAGCAGATGTTCTTACCGACATCTTCAACATCTCTCTGAGCAGCGCCGCTGTTCCAACGTGCTTCAAGGCCACCACCATCATCCCCATGCCAAAGAAGTCTTCAGTGTCCTGCCTCAACGACTACCGCCCCGTCGCGACTTACACCCATCATCATGAAGTGCTTCGAGAGGCTCGCCATGAGGCAGATTAAGACCCAGCTGCCCCCTCACTAGACCCACTGCAGTTTGGCGTATCGCTCAAACCGCTCAACGGATCGATGCCATCACCACAACCCTCCATCTGGCCCTCACCCACCTAGACAATAAGGACTCATACGCTCGAATGCTGTTCATAGATTTCAGCTCAGCATTCAACACAATCATTCCCCAGCACCTGATTGGAAAGCTGAACCTGCTGGGCCTGGACACCTCCCTCTGCAACTGGATCCTGGACTTCCTGACTGGGAGACCTCAGTCAGTCCGGATCGGGAACAGCATCTCCACCACCACCACACTGAGCACTGGGGCCCCCAGGGCTGTGTGCTCAGTCCACTGCTGTTCACTCTGCTGACTCACGACTGTGCAGCAATGCACAGCTCGAATCACATCATCAAGTTCAGCCGATGACACGACCGCGGTGGGTCTCATCAGCAAGAACAACGAGTCAGCATACAGAGAGGATGTGCAGCGGCTGATCGAACTGGTGTAGAGCCAACAACCTGTCTCTGAATGTCGACAAAACAAAAGAGATGGTTGTTGACTTTAGGAGAGCACAAGGTGAACACACTCGCTGAACATCGACGGCTCCTCTGTGGAGATCGCCAAGAGCACCAAATTTCTTGGTGTTCACCTGGCGGAGAACCTCACCTGGTCCCTCAACACCAGCTCAATCACCAAGAAAGCCCAGCAGCGCCTCTACTTTCTTCAAGGCTGAGGAAAGCACATCTCCCAACCCCCATCCTCACTACATTCTATAGAGGGACTATTGAGATCATCCTGAGCAGCTGCATCACTGCTTGGTTTGGGACTTGCACCGCTTCGGACCGCAAAGCCCTGCAGAGGATAGTGAGGACAGCTGAGAAGATCATTGGGGTCTCTTCCCTCCATCAAAGACATTTACAAAAAACACTGTATCCAAGAAAGCAACCAGCATTGTGGACTGACCCCACACACCCCTCACACAAACTCTTTACCCTCCTTCCGCCTGGCAAGAGGTACCGAAGCATTCGGGCCCTCACGGCCAGACTGTGTAACAGCTTCTTCCCCAAGCCATCAGACTTCTCAATACTCAGAGACTGGTTTGACACACACGTGTCCTGAGTTGCACTTTAATAACTGTCGCTTTATAAGTGTCTGCTACCTCAATAACTGCTATGTGCATAGAACACTATCTCATAGTATGTTATGTTTACATTTTTAGAAACTGTCATCTTTTTGCACTACTGAGTACTGGTCGGCGCTGCACTGTCTATTGTCCTGTTCATTGTCAGTAATTTGTTGTACTGTCCTGTACTTTTTGCACATGTTTGCACGTGCACTTTATATAGGTATATATATAGGTAGTTTATATAGGTATTTTATTTCGTTGTGTTGTCTCATGTGGTCCTATGTTGGTCCTTTGTTGTTTTTTTATGTAGCACCATGGTCCTGGAGGAACGTTGTCTCGTTTTGCTGTGTACTGTACTAACTGTATATGGTTGAAACGACAATAAAAACCACTTGACTTGACTTGACTTGAGGAGTGTCACTAAGCTATCAGATGCACACACCCTAGAATTGACAGATGATAGTTGGATTGTAATGGAGGAGGTCTTACCCGTGTTGCACTCGCTAAAATGTGCCACTACTGCCTTGTGTGGGGAATATGAAGTGTCCGTCTCCATGGTGTACCCGGTGACCGTAACTTTACTGTCCAAGCATCTCAAAGAAATCCCAGGGGAGAACGCCAAAGTCAAGGGATTCAAAAGCACAGTGTCTGTATCACTGGATAGGAGACTCGGTCCTGCAGAAGTCAGCAACAGACGAAAGGTTGCATACATCGCATCATTCCTAGACCCAAGGCACAAGCACCTGAGATTTGCAACAGACGATGTTAGAGGCGCTGTGCAGGCCGAAGTCAGAGACCTCCTGTCCAGCATTGATAACGCTGGAGACACTGACGTAGAGGGAGAAAGGTCTACCGAACCACCAGCGGCTAAAAATCCACGAAATGACACCCTCTCTGCTGCCGCGATTGCTGTTTTGTTTGGCGATGATAACATCGAGCAGACAGCAACAGCCACAACCGAACTCTTGCAATACTGTCAAGACATATGCCCACCAATGAACGCTGACCCCATGACATGGTGGAAGGCCAACGAGAAGAAATATCCCCGCCTGGCAAAGTTAGCAATCTCCTACTTGAGTGTGCCTGCGACCTCTGTGCCATCCGAGCGGGTCTTCTCCGCGGCTGGACTAATTGTTAATAGGTTGCGCTCGCGTCTGCTCCCAGAACATGTTGACATGCTCATTTTTTTGAACAAGAATATGACATATGCCTAAGCGTTAGACTATGAATAGTTACACTGATTAAAACTAATTTGTTTAAAAAGTAGGCAGGTTCGCATAAAATCATTATGACATGTAGGTCCTATCCTTCCGCATTTATTTTATTTTTTGATCTAACGAGCATCTGGTTTGGCGATGCAGAAACGGACTGTCTTGCTTAATGTTTTTTTTCCTTTTTTTGTTCTTCCAATTAGCCTACTGTGTAAAAAAAAAAACACGACAAAAACAAGTTCCTTGTTCAATTAATAAACAGTTTGTTTGATGACAAACCGCAAAAGATTAAATTGGCCTCCCTTTCTGTCATTGTGTGTGTTTTTTTTCCCTTCCGATTTTCGAACAGTATTCGACTTTTGCTCCTTGATTATCGAATGGCATTTTTGACAGATATTCACATCCCTAGTACAGATAACGGAGATGTCTGAATAAATGAGCAAAAGACCTACTCGTTTTTTTTATCTGTGCTCTCCCCCTTCATGCTGCTTGACCTTGGCAAAATTAAGACTTGTCACTTAAAATATAAAACGTTATTGAAAGAAAAATACATTTTGGCAATGGTAATTAAACAGCAGATTCAGCTTTTCAAAATTTATAAATAGAAACAAAAATGTTGCTGACTTTTGCCGCATCACAATGAAGGTAAGTGTAATTTTGGTCACAACCAGGGCCACCGTCATAGAGTGATGTCACATGAAACAGGTCAATAGGCCTACTGGTGGGTGAATCTCACAAAAACATGTCCAGGTCATATTTCACCCACAAACGGAGGAAGAGAAAATATGTATTTTCCAAAGTTTTTGCATAAAGAAAATTTGAAGAAAACTCAAATATTTCACTTTATGACATTATTAATGACAATTAAACTGCAGGGGGTTGACAGGTTTCGAAAGACTCCCCTTGGTAATGAAAGAAAATTAATACTGTTGCAAATTACTGTTGTAATACTTCCAAAGAATACTTTTTGTAGAAAGATTTGTATACCTATAAAATTTTGCTCATCACAGAATACTAATTTAGATCATGGTCTCAACTGAAACAAATCACATTGTATTAAGGTCCTTAAAGTAAAATGATTCTGTGCTGAATATGACTGAGTCTCTATACAAAAAGAGAATGACAAATTTGGACAGAAAGAGACAGAGGAAGAGGAGGGAACGAGAGAGAGAATGATGGCAAGAGAGATGTGAGGAGCAAAGAGGAAAGGAAATTAAAGTAGGATCCCAATGTGTGGAGAAGGGGATCTGCTGTGATTAATCATCCTCCAACCCACTCTGAGAAGAAATAATCATGTTAATGTCAACAATTCCGAAGGGGAGGCGGTGGGTACATTACAAATGCAGTTTCAAGATGTGTGGTTTCAAGATGGAAGGCTGAAGATGATGTCAAAACAGCTGATAGACTGCTTAATTATATAGAACATGCAATATTGCATGATGCGCTACAGATCAGATCAGCCCTAATGAGCTTTAATGTAATTCCAGACCAGTGCGGAACAGTGCAAACTCCTGTCAACATTTCCTACAGATATTGCACCAAATTGAAGGAGAAATCTCAAAGATCATCGCTATAGCGAATTTGCTAGTCAATGGCTAGCAAATTCATGAGCTAAAGATTTGCATCTCCACAACAGCAAGACTCCTGACCTAATCCAATTACATCCTCTGCTTCCTCTCAATTAGACAAACACAAGGTTGCTTCTTGATTTTAGAAACATACAGAATCTCCTTACCTACTAATATTATTCAGAACTATTTGTATTTTTCAGGTGCTATATATGCAAATAAGGACCTTGTTCCCTTTCTGAGTGATTTTCTATTTCAAAAGTGAATTTGGTGTGTAAGGAATTTTATGCTGATCTTATGTCTACTGCTCCATTGCTCACAGAACAGTTCCCTCTGAAAACTGAAAGTCAGTTCTCTCTGTCTGACAGTCTTTCTAGATATCCACCTAAAACTCAACAAGTAACAGTCTCAGTTATTAAGTGAGCATATGCAGGGTTGCTGCAGAGTTTTTATAATCTAATTTAAGAATCTAATCTAAAACTAAATAGTGTATCAAAGACTCTTACTTAAACAGGCAGGTGCACACACTCAACATGGCCTTAAAATTGCTTATCACCATTATATAAATAAATACAAATTAGAGGTTGACCGATATTGGATTGTGCTGATATGATAATGTGTTGAACGAAAGGAAATTAATCTGCCAAAATTTTTTAAAATTGGTGGCCTATAATAAATGAGGGCCAGACAGAGTCCAAATTGAATTGAACACCAGATGCAGTTTTTAACCAGGGGAAAAAACCCTCTTAATTGACTAGTCAATTTGTTGACCACTATACACATCCATAATATTAACCTAATGATATAACAAGTTTTTTTTTTTAAACTGCACTAATTAAAAATAATAATAATAATAATTAAGAAACAATAATAAAATATTAATCTGCACTACTGCACAACTCTTTTTTTTTTTTTTTTTTTTAAGAATATCATCTTTTAATATTTATTTGTTTATTTCTGTCTCCAGACAGTTACATCACATGACATTTTTTACTTCAAGCCCCCCCACCAAAAAAAAATTCTTTGAACTCAGTAATTGAAAAGATGTTCATCATAGAAGAATCCTAAAGAGATCATGAAATATGAGAAACTATGGCACTTTCAGAATGAGAGGAACAAGCTGGAAAAGTTACTCGTCAGTCTTTTGGATTAAAATATGACATTAAAGGTCCCACCTTGTCTGGCATCCACCATCAAGCAGCCCTCTGGAGCCCATTAACCTGAATGTCAATATCAGAGTGCCTCACAAGTGCCAATGGAGGGTCTTAATTTAATCCATTACTGACGACCCTGGACAACCGGTCCTAGATTTTTTTCTTATAGGTTTTCACTCTCCCTGGCTCTTATGTCAAATGTTGCCAATGACTGTCGACAGCACTCTAACTGCTATTCGGTTCGTCATAAAAGTTATAATTCTGTTCTGCCCATGCTTTAACACGACATGTCCAGGAAAGTGAGTTGGCCGCTGGTTTACAGAGGAACAATGGCATTCCTGTGCTCTGTGATGCCAGGTGCCGGCAGGAACACAATCCCTTCCATCTGTCTGTCTGTCTGTTCTGGCAAACGCTCGTCCCGGCCCGGGCAGCAGCTAGGGAGAGTCACAGAATGGGACTATTGTTCCAAAGGCTGTTGGAGGAACACACTAAATATCACCCCACCTTCCCAACACAAACACAAACCAGCACAAATTTAGACATCATGAACAAAACGAAAGATAAACGCACAGTAGTGTGTCAAGTAAATAACCACTCCCACTTTCACTCAAACAACATGCACAGTATATGCGTGCTAGCTCTCTCACACATGCAACATCATGTGCGCGCAAGCATTGAGGATGCGCATCTGCAGTACTGCCGAAGTCTTGCTGAGGGGGAAACAGCATGCTGTGTTTTACAGCCCAGTCCTGTGGAACATGATTAATTTCCTATAAATTTAGATCCCGCTCCAAGAGCTGCCTCTCTCCTCTGTTAAATTTCTCAACACTGAGTGCCAGCTATAAATTATAAAAATGTTTTGGAAACATTTCTACATAGATTTAATTTTATAGTAATGGGCTTATGGGCTGCACCATTTGACTGCCCTCAGGCTACACTTTACCCCTCACATAGGGACTTTCAATTTCAAACAACTAACAGGCGAATGTAACTGGGAGTTTAAAAGGCCCTGTCCAAAACCCACATAGCCTGCACTGTTTAGGGCCAAAAAGAAGAAGGCCAGCCAAAGGAGCAGCAGATAAATAATGGATATATCGTTCTCTCCTCTCTCTCCTCTGTGAAAAAACCATGACAGATCTACTCCTGCCTCCTCAGCTTGTACAGCATCATTTTTGCATGGCGGACTCCAGGGGCCCACTGCCCGCCATCTCCACCCTCTCATCTTCTAATGGTCCTTCCAGTGATTACTGAGACGTAAGTGCAGCATCTGTCTCGATGCTCAATCATCCACTGGATCTATAAAATGGCCCCACCACAGAGCTCCAAATGTAATCAAATCTAGAGAAGTGGACGCTGCCCGATCTGGGCAGCAGTTTGAGGCCGTCATTTGCTGCAAGCATGACTGACAACATATTTAGTATGATGCTTTGGCTGCATGCAACACAATGTATGATGACAACATTAGGAGTTTAAATAAAAGCATGCTCAATTTCAATTGTCATGTCATCAGTGGACTTCTTATAGAGTGTTGTGTTCTTTGCAACACTCATGTCAAGCTTGTTCACTGGGGGCCTACATATAAATATAATTATTTTCTATAATTTTTTATATGTTTTTTTTTTTTATCCCTTTTCTCACAATTTTGGAATGCCCAATTCCCAGTACTTAGTAGGTCCACGTGGTGGCTCGGTTACTCACCTCAATCCGGATGGCAGAGGACAAGTCTCAGTTGCCTCCACTTCTGAGACAGTCAATCCATGCATCTTATCATGTGGCTCGTTGTGCATGACATCGTGGAGACTCCCAGCATGTGGAGACTCATGCTACTCTCTGCGATCCACACACAACTTACCACATGCCCCACTGAGAGCAAGAACCACTAATCATGAACACAAGGAAGTTACCCCATGTGACTCTAACCTCCCTTGCAACTGTGCCAATTTGGTTGCTTAGGACACCTGGATGGAGTCACTCAGCACACCCTGGATTCAAACTTGCGACTCCATGGGTGGTAGTCAGCGTCAATACTTGCCGATCTACCCAGGCCCCAATTATTTTCTATTATTTATTTTAAGGTGCAATTTACAATCATGTCTTCTTTTTTTTTAAACCGGAATATTATGACTCGAAGGCATTGCTATATTACAGCTTTTTCTGTTGAAGCCTAATTTTCTGTAAAGCTGCATGTTGTTAAAAGTGCTATACAAATAAAAATGACTCGACTTCTGTCTGTATGCCACTAAACCATGAAACAGCTTTTTACCAACAAAGTGCAATCCAATAAATATTTTACTAAGCATCCCACAATTATCTTATTCAGAATCCCCAAACAAGTAGGGCTGGGTAAATATACTGATTTTCTTCATTTGAACAACCCTGATATCGATTCTTAAAATCTTTTACTTTCATTTTCAAGTTCACTTCAGTTTTTGGATACGCTGCTTATAATATCTGTTAAATATTATCTCTATTAAATAAACAGCAATTGAAATGCATAGTTTGGGCACTGTTGATCATTTTATTTATTCACAATGTACCAAGTTAGAGGGTTCCCTGTTTAATTTAAAGCATTAGCTGAGAGAATTAGTTTCATATGTAGGTAAAATGGACATTATAACTGAAATGTAGCCAAATGATTCAGAATCGGAAACGAATCGAGAGTTTGCGAATCGGAATCGAATAGGGACATCTGTATCGATAACCACCTCTACAAACAAGTCATCTGCGGACAAAGTTTCCTACCACTAAATCCCATAGCAAAAGAATATCAAATCAGAGATTAAATTCAAATCTCACTTATTTTTAATGTCAGACAACTTTTTTAGTCTTTCAAAACATAGCGTGTAAAAACAGCCAATGTCTGTTGAACGGTAAAGTCAATCTTAAAGCATCGTCAGACAGCGACATACTTTCAATGTGACCGGTGCATTTTCTTACAAGAGATTTTACAGACCCTGAAAAAGTCGCATTGCCGTATTGAAATAGCGCTGCTTCTGTGCCAAGCTGGATGTTGGATCATTAAAGATGATAATGATCTCTGTTAAACACTGACTGACACATGAAGCGGCCAAAAATATCGACCAGCCTGAGTAACGTACTCGGGTGCGGATAATTATGCGGTTATGTTGTTTGATATACAAATTAAAATGATTTACCTTCTGTCGTTCCGACAGCGCGTGAAACGATCACAGAAAATGTTCAGGATCGTTCTGTTTGTCCCAGCGCGGCTCCACACACTGAAAAATGTTTGTCTTCGGATCGTAGTATCTCAAAAATTAATCCCCAACATGATAGATCAGACACTTTGATAGAGCACCGCTTTTCTCAAATTCCGCCGTCTAGCTCCGAGGGCAATGGCGAATCTCTAGTTTAGTGCGCGCAGGCCTGTGGTAATTATGGTGAAATTTATCTGAGGGTCGAGGACACAGTCCGCTGGATGAGCGCTTAGCTCTGGCTGAAAACGCTGAGCGCCGCTACTCGGTCTATAACGGAGAAGGAGAAGCCGAAGAGGTCCGCCCACTCTGTCAACCCGGAAAAGAACTGTCAGTCCACTGTTCATAATGGCTTGAGTTTTGCTACATTACCTAGCAAAGAGGAAGATATAAGGGTGGGCAGGGGCGAAATCATTTTTAATCCGCAAAACGTCACACTAAATCATTCATGAATATCATCGTGAAGGAAAGAGGAGCAGAGATTCAGTTCTTAGAGTGTTGATCTATATATAGATTTGCTCCTTTGTAATGTTCTTCTGGTTTGAATTAACAGTTATAATGTAGTGATAAAACCATGAGTGTAGATTAGGGCATAAGGTATACCAACCTATCTTTCAAATGATCTTGCGTATGCCTAGGGGCGTTGTGACAACTACGCATACAATAATCAAAACAATAATGATAATAATAATACAATAAGCAAACCAAGCAAATACAGGACCCTGGGTAGCTCAGCGAGTATTGACGATGACTACCATCCCTGTAGTCACGAGTTCGAATCTAGGGTGTGCTGAGTGACTCCAGCCAGGTCTCCTAAGCAACCAAATTGGCCCGGTTGCTAGGGAGGTTAGAGTCACAGGGGGTAACCTCTTTATGGTTGCGATTAGTGGGTCTCGCTCTCAATGGGGCACGTGGTAAGTTGTGCGTGGGTCGCAGATAGTATGAGGCGCCACATTTGCTTTCAAACACATATATTGAGCTACACATTTAGTATTTTCTCATGCACATATTAAGTCTAAGCAGATGCACAACTTACATAATATCAGTAGTAGCCTAAACCCAATTGACAAAAGTCATAGCATACCCTTCCTGTGTTGTAATTGATATAGTTTACTTCCATGTTGTTTCTTCATTATAGCAGTGTCAAATGTACCTGAAATCAATCACCGAAACAACAGCGCCACTTTCAGTAAGAAATAGCATGTATATTATGTACTGGGAGTATTTGGGATACTGATAATTCACCATTGCTGCACAGAAAATCAGTGTGATACAGGACAGAGTTTATTTGTATGAATATTGTACTAATTTATCTTGCAATAAACAAATAAATAGATATCCTGTGACACTAAACTTATATAGATATGAAATATTCATAAAAAATATAATTTATGGCAGAGCAAAAAACTTATACAGGGCTTTCTAATGACCCTATACACTTTTGGTACTAAAGCATTATAGTTGGGGTTTTTTTCTGTTTGTTTTTTGCAATTTCTGATTTTTTTTTTTGTCCCCTTTTGTGTGTGTGTGTGTGTGTGTGTGTGTGTGTTAAAACATTTTATTAGAGAAAGATTGAGGAATATAAAAGAGGTGTGGGCACAACTCCAAAAAAATGGATTAGGTACAGGGAGTGGAATGAGGTCACTTAAGACCTGAGGTATGCATTTAATGGTTAAATATTGTCCAAGAATGGGGCTTTAACCCTTGGGGCTCAAGACATGGGAACACCCGACAGTTCTCTTATTTTTCACATTTGGATGAAAGAAACTTAAATGGAAAGTTCACCCAAAAATTTAAATTCTGTCAAAATTTACCCACATGTTGTTCCAAACCCATATGACTTTCTTTTGTGAAACACAGAGTTTGGCAGAATATTGGGGACCAATAGCCTCAGTCACCATTCACTTTAATTGCAGCTTTTTTATCTATCAGTCAGCCTAACCTCCTTTTGTGTTGCAGGTAATAGTGAAAATAAATTGGGTTTGAAACAACACTAGGGTGACAAAAAGATAACATAATTTTAATTTTTGGTAACAGCTCATAAAATATCATTCAGACTAGTATACAGTCAGTCTGGTTGGGTTCTGTTATTCACAGTTTGCAAATTTCTCTGTATTTTTTTAGCAATAGTGTACAGAGCAAGTGAATCCTTTATTTCAGGCCATTTGCGACGGTGTGTTTACCATTTTGATTTTAAAATAATAACACACAGTATCAATATGTTTACTTTTTCCAATTTTATATATATATTTTTAACTGTCTATTTTCATTTGTACATTTTATTTAATATTTTCAAATACCACACTGCTTTGACGTCAACTGCACTATGATATTGACATCCTGTAGTGTAAAATATGGGATTATTTCTTCACTTTGGGAAATGTACAGACACTTCCTGATTTGCTCAAATGTCCACAGCAACATGACCCTCAGCCTTTGTCCTATAACTTTACAGCTGTACGATTTTCCAGAGAATGGATTGATTTGTTATTGTCCTCGGTTTCAATTTGTAATTATTTTTGATGTTGTTGCTTGGAAATTTGGCTTGTTTTAATAATAATGAATGCATTATTAATGTGCAAAAACATAATGTAAATGATCTGAATAAAAATGAATATAGTTTGAGTGTTTATTTGTTCACGTTTTAGTCAAATTCAATAACATATCTATCTTTATATAAAAGCATCAGCTCTGGTGGTACTATTTAAAAGAGTGTAGGCTATAATATTGTTTGCTAAACTGATGACTGCATATTTATTCTCTCTATTCTTCTGATGTATTCTTTGTGTGTATTCCTGCAACTTACATGAGCACATACACAGATATAGCTAAGAGATTCTCAGTTGTCGCAAGTATATTTGATATACTGAGTTGGAATGCCTTTCTAGACAATGACCCAGGGAAAAACCAAATCGATCTTTTATTGCAGTTTAAGTTTGATTCATAAAAAATGTATGGTTGTTTGTTACAGAACCTCAACAACACAGAATCTCCAGCTATAGTTTAATTATGTATTGCATGTACCGGGCACTTGTAGCAACATCTTCGTTGTGATGAAACATGAATAAAACATCAAATGTTTTCACTGCGCTCTTTGCCCCACTCCTGTCTCAACCGTTTACAAAAACCTTAACTTATAGCTTAGTAAAAACCCTGCAGCTAGAGCAAATTGAGGTGAACCAGCTGCAGTCAGGTCAGCGGCCAAGAGAGGAAGCGAAGCCAACATTATAGCAGGAAAGAAGCGCTGTATCCATTCTTATCAGCTGCTGCCAACAAGTCGTTTCCTTTCAGGAATAAATGTGTAAAGTGTGTGTGTGTGTTGCTATTGATTCTGGGACATTAGGATCCCATATATATTTGTTAACTTACTTTTTAAGGAATCGAGGCAGGACAGAGAACAAAGCTTACTTACTTTAATTTAAGGTCCATACAGCTAATTGTTGAAATATTAAAATCACTGGCAATGTTGAATAAACTTAAGGACAGCATACTAATACTCTAGTGAATGCGTAGCTATACATTGTGGCGATTTGTCATGTATTTCTCTCTTTATATCTCTAACAATATCTCACTTCAAATGCCGATGGTAAAAAATTAACTGAAGCTGACATTTAACTTGACTGCAGAAAATGTTACATGTAACGGCAAGTAATGGCATTCAAAGAAAGAGAAGAATATATAGAACTAAATGAATAAACAAATGAATAAAGCGGATTTGGACCTCTGAGACAGCGGTATGTTATCAATCAAGGCTCAAATTGTAGCACTTCACTGCAAACAAACAGTGCTCCTCCTTCAGAGTATGAGTCAGAGACGTGTGAGCGCAGGGGCCCTCTAGTGGCTATAGGTGGCACTTCAGCACAGCAACATAACATTAAACAACACATTACAGTTAAACTGCATTGCTGGACAGCGAAAGATGCATTTAATAGGTCCTGATTTCAATCTCTCACCCTCTGTGCAAAACAAGCTTAATTACATTATATTACTATGTAATGTTATGTTCCTATGTTTACAAACAGCAAATTAATATCGAGCGATGATTAAAACTGACCGGAACTACCTGTGCATTCAGTGGTTTGATCCGGCGCTAGTTTGCACTGCACACATTCCAGCCAATCAGAATTAAGCCAAGGTATAATATTAGTTAGCATGAGCTATCAATTAACAACTTTTTAATCTTGGTTAATGTTATAAAGAATATAATAAATTAATAGTTCACCCAAAAATGACAATTCTCATGCCATCCTAGACATGCATGACTTTCTTCTGCAGAACACAAACAAAGATTTTTAGAGGAATAGCTCTGTTCTGTTGGTCCATACAACACAAGTGAATGGTAATCAAGCTTGAAATTATGATCGCCAAGGAGACTGCTGATGTCAAGATTTATAATGATAAAGGAGTTACATTTTAGTCAGTTCTCACCCAAACCCGATTGGATCTATTCAGAAGAAGTGGATTAAACCACTGCATTCTTATTTGCTGCCTTTATGGTCTTTTTTTGAGTTTCAAAATTTTGGTCACCATTCACTTGCACTGTATGGAACTACAGAGCGGAGATATTCATCTAAAAATCTTTGTGTTTTGCAGAAGGAAAGTCATACACATCTGGAATGGCATTCAATTTCAACATATACTAACACATTAAAAAAAATATATATATATATTAATGTTAACACTAGTTAATGCATGAATTAACAATAAACAATTGTACTTTTAACACCAAGCATGATTAACAAATGTTGTAAAAAGAAGTTGTTCAATATTAGTTTATGGTATCTAATATATTTACTAATGCATACAAATATAACCAAATTATAAAGTGTTTATTTTTAATCGTAATTGTAAATAATGCAATGCGACCATGTTTACGTCGCATTTTTACTATATTACCAACAACAGAGGAACCATCGGGCAGAATCAACTGTAGCACCGTATCCTAAAGAGAATGCACAGCCTCCTTACCGCTTCCGGGTGAAAGGGATGTTGTGATTAGCTTCTGGCTAACGTGCATTTAACAGCGTGTTGACGCGTTTTTTGTCAGGTTATGCGTGTTGTGTAAAACACTTAGAAGACAAATGTCTGCACCGTCCGTTCCTGGGCCATCCAATATCAGGGATTTAAATCCAGCGACAGTCCCGACGAGTAAAGCTCAGACAGCAGCGGCGTTAGTTGCTCAAGCCCGTGGCAAGAAGCGAGCCGTCAGTCCCGCTTTACATACAGGCCTGTCTCCAAATAATAACAGCAACAACAGCAGCAGCTGCAGCAAAAAGAGAAAAATACAGCCAGTAGCGTCTACTCCTCAAGTACAGGTTAAAATAAAATGTCCTACAATTCGTAGATTTTTTATATTCATAGGTGACCTTATAACTGCATTTCAGAAGCAGAGATATCAATAATTATTTATGACATTAATCGTACATTTCATAGATTTTAGGAGTTGCACATGACAAATAAAACTGATTTGAATTGTGGCTTGTTGAACAATGACGTTGATAACTGATATGTTGCTGCATTTCTGTCAGGTTGCTCCCGTGGAGGGGACTGTTGAAGGAAAATCCGTGGGCGCTGTCGATGTAGAATCCCCTAATAAAATCCTGCCTTTTAAAAACCCCAACTTTGTGGTAAGACGTTTATTACGAGTGTTATGAGCTCGATGAACTGTCAAAACAATCTGCTCTTGCTTTTATTAAAGGAATAGTTCAACAAAGAACGAAAAGTCTCATCATTTACTCACCCTCATGACATCTCAGATGTGTATGACTTCTTTCTTCTGCAGAATACAAAATGAAGATTTTTAGAATAACATCTCATCTCTGTAGTTCATTACATTGAAAGTAGATGGATGACCAAAACTTTGAAGTTCCAAAAAGCACATAAATGTAACAAAAGTAACCTATATGCCTCTAGTGGTTTAATCAATAGCTGTGTCCCAAATGATACACTATGCACTTGCAAAATATACTATGCACTCAGCCATGTAGTGCATGTATTTTTAAAGTGTTGTATCATCCCAAATGGTACACTTAATGTTTTTTTTTACTACACGGAAGCATCCAGTGTTTAACAGCTGATGGAAGTTACGTTTCAAGTGCACATGAAGCGTTACCGCTAGTTTTAGCAGATTAGCCAACCTCAGTTCAACACTTGTGTCTCACAAAAATGAGTGCACCCCTCACATTTTTGTAAATATTTGATTATATCTTTTCATGTGACAACACTGAAGAAATTACACTTTGCTACAATGTAAAGTAGTGAGTGTACAGCTTGTACAACAGTGTAAATTTGCTGTCCCCTCAAAATAACGCAATACACAGTCATTAATGTCTAAACCGCTGGCAACAAAAGGGAGTACACCCCTAAGTGAAAATGTCCAAATTGGGACCAAAGTGTCAATATTTTGTGTTGCCACCATTATTTTCCAGCACTGCTTTAACCCTCTTGGGCATTGAGTTCACCAGAGCTTCACAGGTTGCCACTGGAGTCCTCTTCCATTTTTCCATAATGACATCACAGAGCTGGTGGATGTTAGAGACCTTGTGCTCCTCCACCCTCCATTTGAGGATGCCCCACAGATGCTCAATAGGGTTTAGGTCTGGAGACATGCTTGGCCAGTCCATCACCCTCAGCTTCTTTAGCAAGGCAGTGGTTGTCTTGGAGGTGTGTTTGGGGTCGTTATCATGCTGGAATACTGCCCTGCGGCCCAGTTTCCGAAGGGAGGGGATCATGCTCTGCTTCAGTATGTCACAGTACATGTTGGCATTCATGGTTCCCTAAATTAACTGTAGCTCCCCAGACCATGACATTCCCACCACCATGTTTGACTGTAGGCAAGACACTTGTTTTTGTACTCCTCACCTGGTTTCCGCCACACACGCATGACACCATCTGAACCAAATAAATTTATCTTGGTCTCATCAGACCACAGGACATGGCTCCAGTAATCCATGTCCTTAGTCTGCTTGTCTTCAGCAAGCTGTTTGTGGGCTTTCTTGTGCATCATCTTTAGAAGAGGCTTCCTTCTGGGATGACAGCCATGCAGACCAATTTGATGCAGTGTGCGGCGTATGGTCTGAGCACTGACAGGCTGACCCCCACCCCCCCCACCCCTTCAACCTCTGCAGAAATGCTGGCAGCACTCATACGTCTATTTCCCAAAGACAGCCTCTGGATATGATGCAGAGCATGTGCACTCAGCTTCTTTGGTCAACCATGGCGAGGCCTGTTCTGAGTGGAACCTGTCCTGTTAAACCGCTGTATGGTCTTGGCAATCTTCTTATAGCCTTGGCCATCTTTATGTAGAGCAACAATTATTTTTTTCAGATCCTCAGAGAGTTATTTGCCATGATGTGCCATGTTGAACTTCCAGTGACCAGTATGAGGGAGTGTGAGAGCGATGACACCAAATTGAACACACCTGCTCCCCATTCACACCTGAGACCTTGTAACACTAACGAGTCACGTGACACCAGGGAGGGAAAATGGCGAATTGGGCCCAATTTGGACATTTTCACTTAGGGGTGTACTCACTTTTGTTGCCAGTGGTTTAGACATTAATGACTATGTGTTTAGTTATTTTGAGGGGACAGCAAATTTACACTGTTATACAAGCTGTACACTCACTAGCAAAGTGTCATTTCTTCAGTGTTGTCAGATGAAAAGATGTAATCAATACATATTCACACAGCTTGGGGTGAAGGTAAAGTATTACGCTCACATTTGTAAGGTGCTGTATCCACTATCGCTAGCTGCTATACTCTTGATTATGTAAAACTGTTTTGTTAGGCCAGCAGTGCAGCCAGATAACTCTATGTACAGCAAGCCGCATGCTTCGAGTGCATGATGTGTCTGATATTCCACATTAAACGTTTTATCATCTGGGTACTTAAAGTACACTTCTTTTTGCTGCATTTTGAGTGTAAACGTACTGCTCACACTACATACATCAAAAAATGTCATAGAATAGTGCAGTTTGACATGCACCTCATGTCTTCTGAAGTGATCCAGTTGGTTTTGGGAGAGAATAGACCAAAATGGAATGCTTTTTCACTGTACATCTTGCCATTGCAGTCTCTTGGCACGATCATGATTTCAAGATTGATTACACTCCCTAGTGCTTTATACATGTGCACTGTGTTAGATTGCGCTAGGAAGTGTTATCAAGCTTGAAATCACGATCACCAAGGAAACTGCTGATGTCAAGATTAATAGTTAAAAAGGAGTTACATTTTGGTCTGTTCTTACCCAAAACCAATTGGAAAACATGGATGTAACCACTTGAGTCATATGGATTACTTTTATGCTGCCTTAATGTGCTTTTTGGAACTTCATAAAACCTACAAAGCTGCGATTTTCTTCTAAAGCTCTTTGTATCTGTTCTGCAGAAGAAAGAAAGTCATACTCTTTTGGGATGGCATTAGGGTGAGTAAATGATGAGAGAATTTCCATTTTTGGGTGAACTATTCCTTTAAACAATGATTCTTAAGAGATAAGATTTTCTTTACCCTAATTTTGCAGTTCAATTCTTTCTTTGTGTTTGCTGATTTGAGAGTCAAACAGCGAGAGATTGTTGAAAGTTTTTATTGATTCATTAATATTCAAGAAACTGTGTAAGCATATAAGATTTTTCTGAATTGTACTGAAAAGTTATGCATCTTACTATGTGCAAGAGCTTAAATTATTTTCCCCTCACTAGCACTCAGGTATTGGTGGAGCAGCTGCAGGGAAGAAGAATCGGACGTGGAAGAATCTGAAGCAGATTCTGGCAGCAGAGAAAGCACTGCCATGGAAAATCAATGATCCCAACTGTGAGTCTAACTTCTAGTAATAAAGGGTATATTTAAACTAAAGAATCACATTAATTGATCAATATAATGTTTTAAACATCTGTTGGGAAAAATGTTCAAAACATGTTTGTAGACTGATGCATTTATTTATTTATTCAAAGTCATGGCAGAGATTGTTATTGTATCTGTAGATTTACTTGTGATCTACAATATTTAATTTCCTTTTGTCTTTCGGCTTCTGTCAGACTGTAGCATAGATGCGCTTCCTTCGATGAAACCTGCTAAAAAGTACTCTGACATCTCGGGTCTTCCTGTAAGTCTGTTTTATCTGTTGTAAAATGTTATCAGTTAATGATGTGTAGAAGTAATTGTTATTTTTTGAGAGGTGTGTGACACTAAATTCATTGATCTGAAGTATCAAGACTTTATCTTACTACACTTAATTATTTTTGCATCTTTGTTCTAGGCAAACTACACTGACCCTCAAACTAAATTACGCTTTGCATCGACAGAGGAGTTTTCTTACATCCGCCAGTTACCTACAGATGTGGTGACGGGATATCTGTCTCTCCGTAAAGCCAACTGCATTGTACCGTGAGAGAGAATACAACTCTCCCACACACATACATGCTGACTGACCACAGGGTGCTACAGTATCTAAAGGACCTGCATACTCAATCAGACACTGATCATATTCTGATATTTGTGGATGTTTATGGTTACCTTTAATAGTGAATATGTTTGGCTACCGCAATATAATATACCCCTCTAGGGGTTCCTCTGTAGAGCTGGTTTGACCTATGACAAACTTTTAAATAAAAGTCTTGAGTTGGACAAAATGTGATTATATTAGATATTACACTAATGGGCAAATAAAATGCATTGTAGCTGATTCCTTGATATATTTTATTTTGCTACCCTCCACCAGGATTATGATGTATCAAATTATACATTAAAACAAATTCTCACATATTCCTCTTCACAGGTGCAAACAAGAACCTATTGCAAATTAGATCATAAACTCAATAAACAGAAACAGGTCCCTAAGGCACCCTCTGGTGGTTAAAAGGAACAAACCTCCACCCAATTAGGAACAGCATACAATGTTTTGTCTTACCATCTATGAATAAAGTCTTTGATTTTATGATTTGTTTTGGAAGAATGCTTCCTGGAGCTTGGCCACCTGTAGGATGGCTCTTTATCCATGCCAATAAGAGAGGCCATGGTGGAGCTGATCAAGAAGGCTTAACACCAGCTTTTTCCACCCTCCACATCTGCTGGAGGTGTTGTTTTTTTGACGGTCCAGCTACTTGCATTGGTGGCTACATTTCTTTCCTTATGCATGAAGGTTCTTATTAATCCTGGTATACACAGAATGCCATGTGGTATTCCATCATTCACAATGTGCTTGTTCCAAACCCAGGATCATTTTCATGACTCTTTGAAGGTCAGATATCAAAATGTAATATGGTAGGCCCCAGTGAGGATCGAACTCACGACCCCTGGTTTACAAGACCAGTGCTCTAACCACTGAGCTATGGAGCCTCACCTAACACCAGTCAAGCTTGTTTCCTTTTTGTTAGTTCATACATCTAGTCACACCTAAATATTTGGCTTGGCAGACAGCCCAAAGTTTCGATGGTGTGATAAAGTAGTTACATCTTAATGTGTGAACTGTAAGGCTCTTATTTACACTCATTCAGACAGCCTCTTGGGATATTGACCGAAGTGGCCATTCAATTGTTTGAGCTTAGAATTCCCTGCACATACATATGAATGGGTCACAATTAATGTTTGTTTGTTTTACACTGGAGAAAAGTGTAAAGAGCAGGATCAGATCAGACAATAGATAGGCCATTTTCTTGTATGTTGTTGTGAAATCGCTCATTGCAGAATACCTTTTTTTAATTAAGTACTATGTTGTTTTTGTGTACATTTATAGCACATCGGAGGTCATTTAATAAAAACAACTCATCAGTGTTGTGGCTCTGAGAACAATTGGTAATACTACTATATAAAAACAAAAGTGGACCACATACAGTTTAATATTAAAACACTGATACACTATCAGAAATTTGAGTGTTGTTATCAGTTGGACACTTTTATTCATTTTCAGAGTCTAAAATGAACCCTGGAACTCTATTGCATTTAGAGACTGAAGGTTAATCTTTAAATTATTTTTTTAAACCATATGGTGAACAGTGAAAACAGTCGCCATGCAGGTTATTTTATGGCTAAATATCTGTATCTCAGCTATGAATGGATTAATGCTGTGGTTGCCAAGAAAGGGGTATGTAAATATTTGAAATTTCACACATCCCTCTTCACATGAAGAAAAAAAAATTCTGTTTGCATTTTAAGATTCTGTCAATCTTTTTTTTTATGTTTTTGATCAAGCCAGATCTAAACATTTAAAATGTATTTAGTAGTCAGATCAGATATTGCTGTATTTTTCTGTTTTTATAGACATTGTTATAAATAAGATCTTAAGATGCTAAGGTACAATAACTACAGGAGTATGGAACAGCTGTCTTAGTACAGGTAGTTATGAATGTGTTAAGAGGTTTGTTAGTTACTGGGTCAGAAATGTGATGGAAAAAGAAGTTGTAAAATTGGCTATAAATTTACACAGAAAACATTAGTGATTTTATAATACTAAAATCATGTTAACACGCATATTGGTTACATCTATATATATATATATATATATATATATATATATATATATATATATATATATATATATATATATATATATATAAAAGGCGGTGGGTCAAAATACATTTTTGTTGTAATCAACATTATGCCACAAATGCAGTCGATTGAACTTGTATTGAACCCAGAATATTCCTTTATAGACAACTTTTACTTTATTTTGGTTTGATGCTCTGTTAAAGGCCTCAGATCATTAACCAGTCATCAAAAATCTTAGGAAGGTTTTGAATTGTATCACTGTACACGCAAAAAAAATTGTTTTGCTGCTTGTTTAATTTACTTATATATTAAAATGAACTAAAGCAACACAATTCTAGAACATTTAGTCTACTTGATTTAATTGTGTTCTATTCATTAACATTTGTAAAATGGAAGTTTACTTAATCTATTTGAGTTGGGACTACATGAATACTTTTTGTGGTGTTAATTTAGAATTGATGAAACCGGGCAGGAGATTTCCATTGTCTACCATGCATGGGACTCCAGAGTAAATGTTAAGTGATAAAATTAAATGTCATGTTATGTTTTTGTGTAAGAGGATTATAAAGGGGGATATTTGTTAGTTTAATGTTTTATTTTGAGATTTAAAAGAGTTCTGTTATGTTGCAGTTTTGGGGGTTATATGGTGAAGAGTGTAGCTTTATCTAATGATGAAGAAGGGTAAATTGCGCATGTAAAAATTGATTGCTTGCTTCGTCACGCAATTGCTAAGCTGCTAACCATAGCATATTTAATAAACTACATTGTACCAGCATGTGTTTAGCATGCTAACATTTACTTTCACTAGTTAGTACATCAAGTTACACTGACACGTCTAATTTTGTTGGGTTTACCCAATTAAACTAGGATCTTTCTAAACAAGTGTTTGAAAAAAGGTGTTTGTGTTGAGATTACATAATAAAACTGAGTTAAGAAAACTCATTTCAAACATGTAGAACCATGATCCACGATTGAATCAAGTTCAGCCAAAGAGGTATTAATGTACCTCTCTCTAGACAGATCAGTAGAAAGTATGAGCCAAGAAACTGCTTTGGAATCTAGAGTGAATGGAGCTGTAAACAAAACAGACTCATCAGAGTGGAAAAAATTATGGAATTAAATGTTTTTGTTTTTTTACCAAAAATAGACAAAAAAAAAAAAAATACCATGCTATCACAACAATGGTATTCAGATTACAGTTAGTACTGGTTGTAGTGCTTAGATGAAAAAGCAACAGCATATAAAATACCTTGTGAATTTTTAGTGCAACAAAGTTTCAATTATAATACAGCACATATTTTACAGATACGGGCCTAAAGGGAAAGGAACCATTCTCATAATAATGTAGCCTATTTTTCTCTCTCTTAAGGGTGCCCTGCACAGTGATTTTTCTCTAGAATCACTGTTTTGCACAATTTCATGCATCTCTGAATGCCAGATTGCTCGGTATGCACTCTAGGGTTGATCTGACCGGAACAACAGGAGTTAAGTACCCTTCTGATGACGCTGCAGCTACATTAGTGAACCAATCATCTGGTCGGTGAGTGTAGAGGCAAAACAGGCTCGCAGGATGCGGGTGGGGGTGGGTGTATATGAACTAATGTAGTCTGATCAAACATCGGCAACAATCCCTGCAACCCACCAAGATCCTCAGGTAAGAATGTTCATATTGTCTTTGTCTGTAATGAACTGCCAATGCAGTATGCAACGATCGCGTGCAATGATTTGGAAACGGCGTATTTTACGAGCATTTGCATGTATTCGGTCCACTGTAGTAACTGGCATTAAACCAGTGGTTTTCAGTTCAGACCTTGTGGTATCTCAATGGCCTATTACAGGAAATATTTAAAAATGACGCATCTCTGCGAAGATGTCTATTCACTTATGTTACCAATACCAAGCCCCAGTGTAAACAATATGGCAACTTTGCAGCGAGTATGTTGGGTGATGTGGACGGGGCGTAGCACATTACTGTGCTGCGTTTCCCTTTCATGTTATTTGCTCTGTATTTTTATCAATACAGTTGCAAATTAAAATCGTTCCCGAAAAATTATTGAATGTTTGATGTTGTAATATGATGCATCTGTCCCACATTCTCTTGTAAATTTAAACCGCGCGTGAATTCATTCTTATTTTATCCACTTCTTTAAAAACTGTTTCCAGCTTGCGAATGTATTCCAGTCAAATAATGTACTATGCGAGTATTCTATTTGCACCTGAAACACTGAACTGAAACCCCAATACTTTATGTAATTGTTAAATGATACGGGGGCAGTAATAGGTAGTGGTGCGGTCAATGTGTCCAAACTGGGAATGCCAAGAATGTAGTGGCGGTGTGGGACTATAAATAGCATTGGGTTGCTCTCCCTTGCAGAATGGAATGGGTTTGACTAATTCTGTTAGAGTGTCTATTAATCTTCGTTGATAAGGGCCAACCAGACTTCTAATGTAATTGTAGACCTTTTTTTTTTTTTTTCACAGTGGAAAATATGAGTTTTGATACATTTTTGTAATTAAACTATGGTTTCCTACAGGTCCTTTGAGGGTAAAGTCAAATCATCATGGCTGCATCCTCCCAACTATTCAGGGTCATTCACGGCAGAAAATTGAGTCAAATCTTGGTGCCCTCCATTACATACCAAACCTGCTGCCAGTCTCCTCATCCCTGCACCGATGCAAGTCAGCCACACAGTTGGCACCAGTCACGAGGATACAGGGCCTCAGCTGCATTGCACACCTATTACCTGACCCCACCTCAGGTTAACAGCATCTTAAAAGCTAATGAGTACAGCTTCAAAGTTCCTGAGTTTGATGGCAAAAACCTCAGTTCAGTCATGGGCTTTGACAGCAATCAGCTACCTGCAAATGCACCAATTGAGGATCGGCGAAGTGCGGCCACATGCTTACAAACCCGTGGCATGCTTTATGGTGTTTTTGATGGGCATGCGGGCTGTGCCTGTGCGCAGGCACTCAGCGAAAGGCTCTTCTACTACATCGCTGTTTCATTGCTACCGCACGAGACACTGGTGGAGATGGAGAATGCAGTGGAGAGCGGTCGACCACTTCACCCAGTTCTGCAGTGGCACAAGCATCCCAACGACTATTTCAGTAAGGAAGCCTCACGCCTCTACTTCTCCAGCTTGCGCACGTATTGGCAGGAGCTGCTGGATCTGAGCAACCCTGGGGAGCGACCTGATGTTGGAGAAGCACTTGTGAGTGCCTTTAAAAGGTTGGACAATGACATATCCCTTGAAGCCCAAGTTGGTGACCCTAATGCTTTCTTGCACTACTGGGTTCTTCGCGTAGCATTCTCAGGCGCTACTGCGTGTGTTGCGCATATAGATGGTAACGAGCTGCATATCGCCAACACTGGAGATGGGCGTGCAGTGCTGGGCGTACAGGAACCCGATGGCTCTTTTTCCGCACTCACTCTTACCAATGACCACAATGCACAGAACGAATCTGAGGTGCAGCGTGTGCTGTCGGAGCACCCACTTTCCGAGGCCAAAACTGTAGTTAAGCAGGATCGCCTGTTGGGATTACTCATGCCCTTTCGCGCATTTGGAGATGTAAAATTCAAGTGGAGCATCGAGCTCCAGCGTCGTGTTCTGGAGTCTGGACCGGATCAGCTCCATGAGAACGAACATGCCAAGTTCATCCCTCCAAACTACCACACGCCACCTTACCTTACAGCAGAACCAGAAGTGACACGACATCGTCTCCGTCCGCAGGACCGTTTTCTGGTTCTGGGCTCGGATGGGCTGTGGGAAACTTTACACAGGCAGGAGGTGGTGAGGATTGTTGGTGAGCATCTTACTGGAGTGCACCAGCAGCAGCCGGTCAGTGTTGGTGGCTTCAAGGTGACCCTGGGGCAGATGCAAGGCTTGTTGGAGGAGAGGAAGGCTCGGATCTCCTCTACATTTGAGGACCAGAATTCCGCGACACACCTGATCCGACACGCGGTGGGGAATAATGAGTTTGGGTTGGTGGACCATGAGAGATTGTCAAAGATGCTAAGCTTGCCAGAAGAATTAGCTCGCATGTATAGAGACGATATTACGATCATTTTAGTGCAGTTTAACCCACATGTCATTGGCGGACAGTAGAACTGGACATACTGTTTGTCACATGCTTTCTGTTACATATACTGTATCATCAATTCTATCTAAATCTCATCGCCGCATTGTCGGTAATATCAGCACATCAACTATATCAGTGGAATGTATTGATCTGTGTGTATACTTTTATGTTCGTTTTTATTTTCACACATTTATGGCAGCTGCCTTTGAGGGGAATCTTAATATATCAGCAGGCGAGCGGTTGATTCTCATCATGTTATATGTGGCAATGAATCCAAACAGAAAAAGTCATGCTAAGCCCAACACAGACTATTTAACATGTTATAATACAAAACATAATCAAGACTGGAACTTGCATACATGTTCAAATGCACTAATATAAATGAAGCACACTTTGTACTGTGGAGAGACTATTAATGGTCAGGATGACTGTAATGTGCCAAAATCTGCTTTAATGTAACATGTAGGCTTTTATTTTTTTTTACTAATTTGTTTTGAATGAATCAATGAATGAAAAGAAAATGAATACAAAGGTCATTAAAACAGGGTGATAGAAGGAGAGATATTCAGGGTGGCCCTAAAAAAACAGGGCCACTATGTTTGATTGCTCATATCTTAAAAAGACAAACCAACGCAACAAAAAATACGGAAACAATTATATACATTAAACCCCTCCCCCCAAAAATTCCCCCCTACCCGACAATTAAACATATGAATGGAATCAATAAAAATGGTTAATAATAACAACAACAAAAATATGCATAAAGCAGTTAACAAGATTTTTGGCATACTTCTACGACTTTTTGTCAACAAAATTATGCAACAACTTCCTTCAAATAAAAAAATCATTTGGCTCCAAAAAAGGGGCAACATGGAGAAAGAATCACCTAAGTTTACTGACACTGAAAACTTATCTAAACAATTTACTCATTTATTTGTTGCTCACGATGATGTCACAGTGACATCATTTTATTGTTTACAAAAAGTCGTAGTAGTACGCCAGAAACCGTAAAAACGCCTTTATGTATTTTTAAGATATGAGTAATCAAACCTATTGGCCCTGTTTATTGGCCACTCTGTAGAATGAGATAGAAGGCAAAATAGGTCAAAACAAGTACTTTACACTTTAATGATCTGTAAATGTGATAAGGCTGTTTAATGAGAGAAGTTGCCTTAATGTTTTATGTAAGTTGAAATGAAACTTACATTTCTTATGTATTTTTATTTGTCCAATGCCACTACTTACCCTGGAAAATAATGTTGTTTTTGGGATTGGTTTTTATAATGGCCTTTGCTTGCTGAGGTTTGTTTTAGTGCCACTTGCAGTTGTAATCATTCTTTATTTGATTAGTAGGTGCTCTTTCTTGAAGAGTCTTGTAGTTCAAAGGTTAATTGAAACATAGTTTGCTCAACCAACGTACCTTCTCATTATTGTCAAAATTTTCTTTTTTTTTTGGAACCAGAGGTTGGGGCTTGCAAAGTAAGACAGAAGTTCCAGATTGTTCCTTAATTGCCATTTTTATGTATGCAAAATATTTTCTCATGCCATTCTTACCCCAGTCCCCCTGATATTTATGGTATATCTGTTGTGCTGCTGGCCATTGCTGAAATTCCTCTTTGGTTGCCTGAGGTTTGCTGGGCCTGTCTGTAAGGGTAAGAACAGGTATTTTAGGAAACAAAGGTTAATGACACACACACACAAATATATACAATCAAGCTTCTTTGAACTCATAAGCATACAAAACCCCATCTGTATGTTAACACTACACAGAGAAAATATAAACCTGAAGGATTGTGTTTCTAAAGTCATTTATTTGATTTCCATGTTGAATCAGTGCCATAAAGTTGTTCTTCCTTCTCTTTGTCAGAGGGTTATTTAGCAAGGTTAAAACCATAAATCTGTGTCTGATTGTACTTTCTAGTCTGTCTTCAGGCTATACTTTTGCACAAGAAAGAACACGCACTGCTGATTACAATATAACATTTTTAGAGTAATAGTCCATCAGCAAACAGTGTTATTGAGGTAATACTGTTATAAAGGTATGGTCCACACGTTTGCAAATATGTAAATAGAGACTGCTTTTTCTTGGAAAAGCAAATGCTTAATACTTGAAGTGGATGTATGCTGCAGCTTGTTAAGTTAAAAATGTAAAGTATTTTTAACATTATTTAGCAGCATGTCACAAGTGTATAACAACGTTACTCTTTGCTGGTGCATGAAAATGCCTTGTGCAGGTACTCTTGCTCTTTTGTATTTAGAATGTTTTAATAAAAGAGTTTTAACCAAACAAATTTCGTAAGAAAAATATTATTTTGGTTTTATTTAAATTATTTACTAAATGCAGAGTTTATACAAACTTTGCATATTCACACTTGTTCCAAAGATGAACTTTCTGGTTAAGAAGAATTAACAGTTGTCTAGCTGCCGTTAGCACTGCTCTTCTTCGTGTACTTTCACAGTGGTGTTAGACGCTGTACTGCCATCTATCGATGTGGATAATTATGATTGTCTCTGCTGCCTCCTCCAGCTCTTTGTAATTTCTAAAGTTATTACTTGAAAAATAGAATTGCTTTGCCTAAAAACAAACGTCAGAATTCAAGCAAACAGAATTCTACAGTTAAGGGCAGATTATTATTTTCCCTCATATTAATAATCCGTCTACTTCCACGTTTCACATTATTTCTAAAGACAGTACATATATTAGAGAACTGCTTAGCGTGAAATAAACTTAAATTATCTAGCGATACACAATGTTATGGTAAAGGAAATATTATAATTGTTTTTGATTATCTAATTAGCAAGTCCATGAATACTGTATTTGAAGAACTCGTTTTGTTTCCAAGCAAACCAACTTCATGGTTTATTCAAAATCCACATCAAGGGCTGTGCCAAGCTACTAAACAAATGAAGACATATGCCGTTTCATTGAGGTGGAAGTAGATGTGCCCGCTGTGATCACAAATAAAATAAAATTACACATTGCGTTTGTAAACACCTCTAAAAACGGTCCATTACTAACATACAATGATACACACATAATTTTACAAAGTTCAAGATAAACTTGTATGAGTTCTCTTACGAGAGGTTCTCTCGTATTGCGTAAGCTAGCTTACGCTACGGGAAAGATTCATCTTTTCTGAGATATTGAAGCCAAAAAATTATCCTTAATTTTTGTATCCATTGTCAACGCAGTGCGGCAGCTGCAGACCTTGAGCCGGGCTAGCTAGCGAGCTCATAGGTTGCTCTGTGGCAACTGCTGCAGCCTATAGACGAGCTTGGGCGAACTCGCATCCAATGAGAGGCGTCCGCGGCTCACTGCATCAAAGCCCGCCAAAATGGGCGTGACTAGAGTGCATATAAGCGTAGTTCGTAGGCTGGAACCCTGATTTTCATCTCTTCAGCGAAGCTCTTCGCATCGCTGACCTGGAAGCCGCGTCGCCGTTCGAGGGGCATCAAGCAAGCGTGGACAGCGCTAGAAGAAGCCGGCCGTCTCAGCCACCTTCAGCCATCCTGCGAAGCTCGCCATCCGGCGACGTATCCTTTTATTCAGCAAGCTAGTTCTCACGAACTATTCACAAAAGAGTACGAGCGTCTTTTTCAAGATGCCTCGCTCCACTTGCGCCTCATGTCGCGCCCTTCTCAGCACAGGAGACCGCCACATCATCTGCGCTCTCTGCCTGGGACTGGGGCACGCAGAGCTCGCCCTCACTGAGGGCGGATCGCGATTTCTGCGAGGAGCTACGGATGTCGACCCTGCGGGCTCGACTCGAGCGCTCAAAGCAGAAACCGCCGCGCCGCCTTACCTTCAGCCACGCAGGAAGAAGCGCCGCTCACAAAGGCTGCCGGAAACTGTGGTTGAAGCGACTGCCTCGCCGGAGCCTCTCCCTCGAGCATCGCTTTCACCCTCCCGCCCCGGGATCGCGCAGTTGCTGCCGGCGGCCGCACTGCTGCCATCTCGGATGACGAGGCGGAGGATAAGGGCCGCTGTTCCATCATGGCTCGGACAGCGAGGAGTGGTCAGGCTCCCAAGCCTCCTCCTCGGCCCAGGAATCCAGCAGGACCCGCGCCGGAGTCGAAGGGGAGTTAACACGCCTCCTCACACAGGCCGTCGACCGCCTCAGGCTCGAGTGGTCACCGCCCCCTGAGCAGGCACCCAACAGACACGACGGCTGCTTTCTTCAAAGCCATCGCCTCTCTACACCTCCCTTCCTGCCGGAATTACATACGGAGCTTGCAAAGTCGTGGAACGCTCCTTTTTCAGCCAGGACCCGTTCCCACGTCTCCACCTCTCTCGCGTCGGTGGACGGCGCCACTGAGAGAGGCTACTCCTCCATCCCCCCGGTCGAGGACTCGGTAGCAGCACACCTTTGTCCGCCCTCCACGAGATGGCATTCCAAGCCTGTGCTCCCGTCTAAGGCCTGCAGAGCGACTTCCGCCTATGTTGGCCGCGCCTATTCCGCCGCCCGGCCAAGCGCATCTGCTCTGCGCTCAATGGCCGTTTTACAGATCCTACAAGCAGACCTTCTTCGGAGTGGGATGAGAAAGGCAGGCACCCAGAGGCTGTTACTGATCTCGAGCGCGACAGACCTCGCCCTTCGCGCTACCAAAGCTGCAGCCCAAGCTCTAGGGAAGTGCATGGCCTCGCTGACTGTGACCGAGAGACACTTATGGCTAACACTAGCCGACATGGGAGAAGCAGAGCTCCACGTTCCTCAACGCACCGCTCTCTCCGACCGGTCTCTTCGGCTCCGCGGTGAGTGGCATTGTTGACCGCTTCTCAGAAGTCCAGAAAGCCACCCAAGCCATGAACCTCTTCCTGCGGCGTCGCGCTAAGCTCCTCTGCAGGCCGCTCACGTGATCAGCCTCCTGCACGAGCCTCTTCACAGCGCCCAGTTCAACAAACTCAGACTTCTCAGCGTCGACAGGGCGGCCGCCCTCGATCAGCGCTCAGACCGCCGCCCCAGCGGGCCTCGATTTAAGGTAGCGCTGAAACCAGAGCAACCGAAGTCTTCCTAACTTTGTTGAACAAGCGGCGGCTCAGTCCGCCGCGGCGGACCACCGTCAAAGCTTTGCCCCTGTCAGTCCCCTTCTCTCAGGCTACTACAGTGGTGAATTTAGCAGCCAACAAGCCGGTGACACTGCCCGCTTGCCTGCGCTCAAGCGCCGTTTTCACGGCGACCCAAACAAATCTTGTAAAGAGCAAACATGTCTTATGTGTAGAAAAAGTGCCCACAACCCAGTGTTAGCCCCTACACACAAGCATAACACATCCCGTGCCCCTATCAGAGCACGCTCTCATAAAGCTGATTCACGAACCGCTCGAGCGTCAGAGTCAATGAAAGCGCCCACAATTGCGTCTGCGCGCCCATTCTCTGCCCACTCTGTCACACGACCAGCCCTATGTGTAGAAAATGTGCCCACAATCCAGTGTTCACTTCTGCACACAAGCACTGCATGTCTCGTGTCCCCACCAGAGCACGCTCACATAAAGCGATTACTGAACCGCTCGAGCGTCAGAGTCAATGAAGGCGCCCACAAATGCGTGCGCGCGCCCATTCTCTGCCCGCTCTGTCACACGACCAGCAACCATTCCTCTGTGTGTAAGTCCCGTGCCCATGACTATGCTTGCGCATCACGTAACAGATGTGACTCTTTCCCCATTCATTCCAATCGGAAGTCACTCACAAAACAGCCTGTTCATGCTGTCTGCGAGCAATCATGCATGAACACACTAAACGCGCTCACACATTTTGTTCAGCGCTCTGTGTGCGGCAATCAGAGCGAATTGGCTATTCACCCTCTAGCGTTACGCTTCAAAGCGTGGGAAGCTATTCCAGGGATATCCAAGTGGGTGTTAAGCACAATACAACAGGGCTATTTGCTACAGTTCCATCGCCGCCCTCCTCGCTTCAGAGCGCGGCTCGAAACCACTGTGAACACGGAAGCAGCGTGCATGCTTCGTTCAGAAATAGCAAGCCTTCTGTGCAAAAGGGCCATAGAAAAAGTGCCACCCTCTCTGAGCGAGTCGGGGCTTTACAGCCGTTATTTTCTTGTTCCCAAGAAACACGGCGGCCTCAGACCCATATTAGATCTCAGGGTTTTGAACAAGGTGCTTGCAAAAGACCGTTCAAAATGCTTACAATCAGGAAACTCCTCGCGCATGTGCGCCAGGGGACTGGTTTATTTCTCTCGATCTGAAAGATGCATACTTTCAGATTCAGATAATCCCGTCACAGGCCATTCTTGAGATTAGCCTCGGCGGCCAGGTTTATCAATACACCGTCCTTCCGTTCGGCCTGTCCTTAGCACCCGTACTTTCACGAAGTGCATGGATCGCGGCTTCGCACCCCTCGTGAGTCAGGGTTTGCGAATTCTGAACTATTTGGACGACTGGCTGATTATGGCTCAGTCACATATGGAGCTTCTGTCTCACAGAGCAGTTCTCCTCAGCCATCTGAACAGTTTGGGTCTTGCAGTCAATTGGACCAAGAGCTCACTACAGCCCAGTCAGACCATTTCCTTCCTGGGAATAGAACTAGACTCCGTGGCAATGGCGGCTCGCTTATCTACACAGCCGCGCGCCGTGTTCAGCGACTAGCCGCATCTTTTCAGATGAACAGCCTCACGCCTCTGAAGAAATTCCAGAGAGTGCTAGGTTACATGGCCTCAGCCGCAGCAGTACTTCAGCTGGGTTTACTGCACATCGCCCGCTTCAGCATTGGCTAAACACCAGCGCATCTCGCCGGGCTTGGGCCACAGGCCGCCAGCCCATCAAGGTGACTCAGACCTGTATATCAGCTCTGCAGCCCTGGACAGTGGCTGAATGGTATCAGCGGGGAGTGACAATGGGAGCTGTATCTCGCCCGAAAAGTCATCTCGACAGGCGGCGTCCAACACGGGTTGGGGCGCGGTCTGCTAGGGCTCTCCGGTTTTCGGCCTATGGTCAGTTCAGGAAAAGCTCCTTCACATAAATTGTCTGGAAATGATAGCGGTCGAGTACGCGCTCGTGCGCTTTCTCCCGGTCATTCAGGGTCACCACGTCCTGGTCCGTTCGGACAACAGATCTGTGGTATCCTACCTAAACCGTCAGGGCGGTGTCAGATCCAGGAACCTCTTCCATCTGACGAAACGCATACTGAGTTGGTCCCAGTGCCACCTGCGCTCGCTGAGGGCGACGCGCGTGCCAGGCCACCTGAGCGGCGGCCCGGACAGACTGTCCAGAGACAATATTCCCCAGGGGAATGGTCCCTGCACGCTCAAACAGTCCAGGCGTTATGGCACCTATTCGGCAGAGCAGAGATAGACCTCTTTGCGTCCAAAGGGAACTCTCACTGCCCAATATTTTTCTCGAGCGAGGGCAGCTGGCCCAGGACTGGCCCAGATGCCCGCTTACGCCTTCCCTCCCGTCTCGCTATTGCCACAGGTAATGCAGAGGATCAGGGAAGCGCGTCACTCGGTGCTCCTCATAGCCCTGCGTTGGGAGAATCAGACATGGTTCCTGGAGCATACGCAGCTGTCACTGACAGCGCCGTGGCCCATCCCAGTGAGAGCAGATCTCCTCTCTCAAGCTCGCGGCACAATCTGGCATCCCCACCCAGAGCTGGAGCTGCATGCGTGGGTGATCAGCGACTACCCGTCGCTCTGCCAGAAGGAGTAATAAACACCATCATACACGCTAGAGCCCCTTCCACGAGAAGACTCTATGCGTCAAAATGGTCTGTGTTCTCAAAATGGTGCACCGACAGAGACCTGGACCCGCGGACATGTGGGGTGTACGTCGCTGCTCGTATTTCTACAAGAGCTGCTGGATAAGGGCAGATCCCCATCCACGCTCAAAGTGTATGTGGCGGCCGTTGCGGCGTTCGCTGAACCCTGCACGGCCAGTCATGGGGTCAAAAGCGAGCTGGTCATCCGCTTCCTCAGGGGAGCTAGAAGGATGAACCCCGCGCCCCCATCGGTTCCTATCTGGGATCTTTCTATAGTTCTCGAAACTATGAAAGCCCCCTTTCGAACCACTTCAATCCGTGGATTTGAAATACCTTTCACTCAAAACCGTTTTCTGACTGCCCTGTCATCAGTCAAGCGTGTGGGAGACCTTCACGCGCTGTCTGTCAGCTGCGTGTCTTGAGTTTGGACCAAGTGACTCCAAGGTCATTTTAAAGCCTAGACACGGCTATGTTCCCAAGGTGATCGGTACTCCTTTCAGAGCACAGGTCATTTCCCTATCAGCGCTGCCAGCACCCGATAGCGAGCGGCGCCAATCTCCTTTGCCCGGTCAGAGCACTGAGATTGTATACTGCAGCGCTCCGCTGCTTTCAGGCGCTCTGAGCAGCTTTTCGTTTCGTTCGGAGGGCACACCAAAGGTCTCGCTGCCTCGAAACAGACACTATCTAGATGGATAGTGGGCGCTATTGCTGCTGCATACGGCGTCAAAAGACCTGCCATGCCCGTTGGGCATTAGGGCTCACTCCACTAGAGGCATGGCATCCTCGTGGGCATGGTCCAGCGGGATTTCCATTCACGACATATGTGTGGCAGCGGGATGGACTTCCCCTCCACCTTTGTCAGATTTTACAATATGGAAGTGCCCGCTCTGCAGGCAAAACTACTAGCGGTTTAATACGCTACAGCTCCCCTGGTGAGCTGCACTGATGGGACACATTCCACACAGACCGGCACCGCCGCTCTGTCGTTCCCTTCCCACTATGTGCTTATGTATTACACAATCAATGACCCGCATTCTTGCCGGCCAAATATTATTTCCCCACTCATAAGGGCTCCCCGGGTCCCCCTTAATTCCCTGGGGCTCATACAGTGGATGCTTGGCGCGCACGGCGTTGACAATGGGTTCCCGTGGCGTAAGCTAGCTTACGTATACTGAGAGAACCTCTCGTGAAGAGAACGTATCAGTTACCTAACATAACCTCGGTTCTCTCTAGATGAGGGAGCGAGTATTAGCGTAGCCGGCCGTGCTTTCGCGCCACGGCGACTTTTCGCTTCAGTCAATGAAAACCAGGGTTCCAGCCTACGAACTACGCTTATATGCACTCTAGTCACGCCCATTTTGGCGGGCTTTGATGCAGTGAGCGCGCGGACGCCTCTCATTGGATGCGAGTTCGCCCAAGCTCGTCTATAGGCTGCAGCAGTTGCCACAGAGCAACCTATGAGCTCTTTAGCTAGCCCGCTCAAGGTCTGCAGCTGCCGCACTGCGTTGACAATGGATACAAAAATTAAGGATAATTTTTTAGCTTCAATATCTCAGAAATGATTAATCTTTCCCGTAGCGTAAGCTAGCTTACGCAATACTCGTTCCCTCATCTAGAGAGAACCGAGGTTACGTTAGGTAACCGATACGTTTTCTGTAAATTCCACTGATACTATTTAAGAGAGTGGTCTAAACAATTAATAATGTCTTTGTCCAACAAAAAGGAAGCAACATACTCTTTCCACCTTGTGTTTGCTGTTCATATGTTTACTCTACTCTTCTTCGGCAGTACAGCTACTGAATCTCTTGTTTTCTCCGCTTCTAAAGCACGATAATAAGTATGTTCCATTGTATTCTTTTCTCTCTTGGCATCACCAAACAACACTACGCTAACCATAGACACACGTATCTACATAGCCAGCAGCCAATTAGCGCGAGGATTCTCTTCTTCGATGTCATTTCAATATGGCGAAACACATTGAAGGGTGACCGCACCATATATATATATATATATATATATATATATATATATATATATATATAAAAACTTTTATAGAAAACTATTACGAGTACAGTCTTCATTTCATTTGTGTATACACCAGATCACTCTTTACAAAAACACAATTAATTTGTTAATGTGTAAAACCTTTTAAATTAGCCCCAAATTACTGATTGCACCTGTAAACCAGATCAAGGTGTTGCCAGAAGTTATATTTCATTCAAAAAATTTTATTAAGACCTTATTAATGATTTCACTCACTTTGTGTGTGTGCGTGCGTGCGCAGGTTTGGGTGGTTTACAAATAAAAAAATTAAGTAACAACAAGGGTAATTACAAGGGTATTATGCTATAAATGTGGTTTATGAGGACATTTATAATGTCCCCATCATTCAAATCGCTTAAAAAACATACTAAACTATGCTTTTTTGAAAATGCAAAAATGTGAGGTCACGTGAGGCCATGCAAGGAGCAGATGTGTGAGCGACGAGCTCTGTGCACTTTGCTAGTTTTTAAATAATTTTCATGTTATAATCCGGTGAGATTCGATACACCCAGTTACATATTTGTTCTTTGAGGTAAACATGGCAAAGAAGTCAAAATCCTCGGACTCTGGAGACATCAAAAGACACTTACTTGCTCAAGCTGAAACCTCTGATGGGCCTGCGGCTCGTTTGGGAGGGCACGGCGGGAGAAGAAATCCAGTGTCAACAGTGCAACATGTTTGTAATGTTGTAGAAGGTTGTTGCTGACTTGGAGGATCTCGCTGTAATACGTTGTTCAATTACGGTGATGGAAACAAAATTCTGAGTTGGTTACAAGAGTGGCAGATGTTGAGAAATGGATTGATTATCTGGAGTCATCGGAAAGGGAATTATCTGCTAATCTGTTCGCGACCAAAATAGACCTGGAAAACATTTAGGAAAAACTGGAAAAAGGAGCCGAAGTAATAAAGAACGGATTGTTGGAATTCCTCAGCATGAAGAAGGTAGAGATATGGTGAAATTCCTAGGCAAGCTCTTCCCGAGTCTGCTCGACATAACAGGCCATAAAATGGAAATCGAGCAAGCTCACAGAGTCCCGGTTCACAGATCTGCTGAGGGAGACAGTCCCCAATCAATTCTGGCCAAATTTCTGAGAGGCGAGGAGCAAAGAAAAGCTTTCTTGGAAGAATCACAATATGTTCTTGTTCCCGGACTTTGCGAATTCAACAAGAAAGAAATGTGATCGATTCAAGGAGTGTAAGAAACTCTTGCATCAACGGAAGATAGCTTTTGTACTGATGCTTCTGGCTTGCTACACTCAGTGACCTATATGAAAGTGGAGTGTTGAAATTGTTTGAAAATTTTGTTCAACATTTTGGGATCCACAGATCTAATTTTTATAGGTATTTACAACTGTGCCACCTGCTTTGTACTGTTTTTGGGAGTAGCACACACCTGCCTAAAGCGGCAGATACTCTGGGAGAAGTGATTTTTCAGAGTCTGGGGGACGGAGCTTTAACTTCTCTCAAGAGAGTATGGAAGAAAGATTTCAACTTGGTATTGGAGGAGGGAGTGTGGGCTAGGATTCTTAAAAATGTTAAGTCTGTATCTAGAGATGCAAGGGTGCATCTTATGCAATCCAAAATTTTGCATAGATTTTATTGGACCCCCTCTAGATTGTATAGGCTTGGTCTTATAGACACACCCACCTGCTGGTGATGCCAATTGGAGGACGGAGACACAACCCATGTTTTTTGGTGGGTATGCTTTCCAACCAGAGCAGTTGACTCAAGGACAGTGGAAATCCCATCAAGGTGTATGATCACTGTAGGATTTGGCAGACTGTAAGTAGGTCAGTCTATCATAAAACTTTAAATAACAATAGTTCAGCTCTATGGTTCTCTGATACATTTATAATGCAGTTTCACAGTTGGTTGCAGAAACGATGGAGGGAACGAGACGTTGTGTCGAGTGAAGCGACACTAGGGGACTTTTTTGAAGGCCTCGGTTACCTCTGAACTTGAGAAAAGGCCAATGAGAATTTGGCAGACAGAATTTACATGTTCCTTCCCCAGACATATGGGTATAAAGGGAGGGAATCGTGCATCTGTTCATTCAGGTTTTGCACTGAGAATAAGATTCCGCCATTACAGTGGCTCGGTTCAGCGTCATAGCCAGGGGGGACACAACATCTTGTTCCCTCCATGAGGGACTTACAACAGTAACCTATACATTCCCCATCTGTTGCTCACTTCAACGTTGTGTCGAGTGAAGCAACACTAGGGGTCCCTATTCAATCACGCCATGCACTGAACCATGTACGTGCACTGCTGACGCAGGTGCGGGCAGGCAGTTGCGTGCCAAAGCAACAGGCTGCCTCAGACTGCACGTACCCTTCCCCAACGCCCCATAAAAAATCGTCATAAACTTTTTAGGTTCCCGGCATCGCGGAGGGAGGTAACAAAGTGATGTGCCAAGCATGGGAGCAGGCCATGCCAGCCGCGCCTTTTCTATCTCTATGTTTCTCGGCTGGGGATGCCTTAACGCTATCACACGCTTTGGGGAAGGCGTTCTTTTACAACTCCTATTCTTTCAGGGGGAAAAGAGCTTTGAGCTCGACTGATTCTAGCAGCTCAAAGGGGGGTCTTTGAAGGCCTGAAAGGACCACGTTGAGATCTCATGAGGGGAACAGGCATGGCCTGGGAGGGTTCAGCCTCTGGGCACCTCTAAGTAACCTGATAATCAGATCGTGCTTCCCTAGGGACTTACAGTCCAGTGCGTCTTGGTGAGCCGATATGGCGGCTACATAAACCTTCAAGGTGGAGAGGGACAGCCTCCCCTCCAGCCTCTCCTGCAGAAATGAGAGCACTGACCCAACTGCTTATCTCTGCAGGTCTTCAGATCGGGAAGAACACCAATTCTCGAACAAGCGCCACTTCAGGGCATAAAGTTGCCTAGTAGAGGAAGCTCTGGCTTGGTCGTTCGTGTCTACGACAGCAGGTGGTAGGCCACTTGGATCTTCTGCATCCCGTCCAGGGGCCCCGTCCCTGAGAAAGAAGGTCCTTCCTCAGGGTAATTTGCCAGGGAGGGGCTGTCGCGAGGAGCGTGACATCCGAGAACCAAGTCCGTGTGGGCCAGTATGGGGCTACCAGAGTGACTTGTTCCTCATCCTCCCTGACCTTGCACAGCACCCGTGCAAGTAGGCTCACTGTGGGAAAAGCGTATTTGGGCAGCCCCCGGGGCCAGATGTGTGCTAGCGTGTCTGTCACGAGGAGAGCCTCCACTAGGGAGTACCAGAGTGGGCAGTGGGACAGGTGGCAACCCTAATTTTATGGTTTGTTGACATTACATCGTCATGGCAACAAAGTTGTAAAATTGCCTCTTTAAACAGAAATGGGTAGTAAGCGATTTTTATCAATTTAAAATAATTTTAACACAGATTGTTTATGCCTTGTGGCTTTACTTTTGAAACTATGAGTATTTTAACATTTATAGATTGGCCCCATTCACATCCATTGTAAGTGCCTCACTGGAACCTAGATTTTTTCTGGTTTTAAAGATAAGGAGGGGCAAGAGGGGCCTGGGTAACTCAGTGAATATTGACGCTGACTACCACCCCTGGAGTCGCGAGTTCGAATCCAGGGTGTACTGAAAGATTCCAGTCAGGTCTCCTAAGCAACCGAATGGACCCAGTTGCTAGGGCGGGTAGAGTCACATGGGGTAACCCCTTCGTGGTCATGATTAGTGGTTCTCACTCTCAATGGGGCACGTGGTAAGTTGTGCATGGATCACTGAGAGTAGCATGAGCCTCCAAATGCTGCAAGTCTCCGCGGAGTCATACACAATGAGCCACATGATAAGATGTGCGTATTGACTGACTCAGAAGCGGAGGCAACTGAGAATTGTCCTCTGCCACCCGGATTGAGGTGAGTAACTGTGCCACCACGAGGACCTGTAAGTAGTGGGAATTGGGCTTTTGAAATTGGGAGAAAAAGAGATTACAATTTTAAAAATTTAAAAGAAGGGGGAAGTCCAAATAATGCTGTCGATTAAGCCTTTTATTATGTTTTTAGGCACAGTCTTGACTACTGCAACATTTGAATTTGAGGGAATTAGGTCAGTTTAAAAAATGAAATAAAGAAATTAAACGCAGTTTTAAAGAAGGTTTTGGGAGGTTTTAAAGGGGATAGATCACCCGAAAATGAAAATTCAAGAGCAGACAATATGAAGGTGGGTAAATGACAGCGTTTTCATTTTTCATCTCTTTAATTGTAGATTTGTGCTATTTGTATTTTGCACAATAGCCCACCGGGTGGCGCCAATCGTCAACACAAGTTTATAGATCCTTAAAAAATCATCCTCACTTTCTTCAAACATTTAGGCAAATGACTGGTGCAAAAAGTATTTCTCAGATACGTGACAAACATATAAATAATGTATATTTTAGTGCGAACTCTCTATAGCCTAATTCATAAGCCCAACCGTTTGTATTGGCACTCTGCCTGGAAAGTATTCGTGAAATACGTTTGTGAATACGTTGGAGAGTGAAATGTTGATTCACAAATACGATCCAAGAAGGTAAACAATCACCCGAATGACGCTAAATAATGACGTAGATACCAATCTGTTTAGCTTATTTTACAAGATAAATTATGTTCTTATCATGCAGAAAAACAAACCAGACGGTATAAAGAATTTTGAACAATCTCGGATGTACCATGGAAACGAGACTCAAATCCACCTCTGGGTAACAACGTCGAGAATACGGACAGAAATCCGAGATTTTGAGAATCTTCAAGGTCAAATATCGTGTTTTTTCTTTAAGAAAAAAAAAAAAAAGTTGCCAAAAAAGTTTAAGTTGTGTGGTCAAACAAACTTGAATTTTCAGCTTGACAATAAAGTAGCCTACAAAAATATTTGCAGAGTTACCTTTTATTTTATGAATGATATCATTCAAACAATTCCCCCAAGTAAATGCTATAGAGGCCATAGCACATGTACATATGATAAATATTATCTTTATAACACAGTTAAAAAGATTAGGTTAAAGGGTTCAATAGAAGTTAAGTTAAATCAACAGCATTAGTGGCATAATGTTGATTACCACAAAAAAAAAAAAAAAAAAAAAAACAAGAATGTGGGTTTCAGTGAGACACTTACAATGGAAGTGAATGAGGCCAATCCGTAAGTAGCCTATAGCCACAAGACATCAACAGTATGCATGTTAACATGATTTTAGTGTGATAAAATCACTTTTTGGCCAATATTACAACTTTTTGCCATGACGATGTAGTCAACAAACCCTAAAACAACAGTAAATATTATGTTTTAATGGCCTAATGGCCCCATTCACCTCCTTTATAAATGCCTCACTGTAACCTCATGAAAAGGAGGGACAAGTCGAAATTATTTTTTGTGGTTATCAACATTATGCCACAAATGCTGTCGAACTGGGAATATTCCCTTAACTACAAATGTACTTATTACTTTGGTAGATGTGGTAACTGTGTTAGTAGCTATTGTACATTGTTGTTACTTGCCTACATTCATTATAATGTTTTGTGTTTAGCCTTTTTATAACATCCCAAATAAATGAAAATGCAACCAAAATGTATTTTTTTTCCATCTGCTGTTTTTACTCACATTGCCAACTTTGCACAATCTGCTCTAAATATACAGTTGAAGTCAGAAATGTACATATACTGTACTTAGTTTGAAGTCATTAAAACAAATTTTTTTAACCACTCCACAGATTACATATTAGCAAACTATAGGTTTGGCAAGACATTTAGGACATCTATTTTGTTCATGACACGAGGGATTTTTCCAACAATTGTGAAACAAACAGACTGATTGTTTCACTTTTCATTGACTTATTCACAATTCCAGTGGGTCAGAAGTTTACATACACAAAGTAACTGTGCCTTTAAGCATCTTGGAAAATTCCAGTCCAGCTTTTAGACAATTAGCCATTTAGCTTCTGATAGGCTAATTGGAGTAATTTGGAGATGAACCTGTGGATGTATTTAAAGCCTACCTTCAAACTCAGTGCCTCTTTTCTTGACATCATGGGAAATCATAAGAAATCAGCCAAGAACTCCAAAAAAAATTTTTGGAACTCCACATGTCTGGTTCATCCTTAGGAGCAATTTCTAAATGCCTGAAGGTACCACGTACATCTGTACATGCAAGTATAAACACCATGGGACCACACAGCCATCATACCGCTCAGGAAAGAAGCACATTCTGTCTCCAAGAGATGAACGTAGTTTGGTGCAAAAAGTGCAAATAAATCCCAGAACAACAGCAAAGGACTTTGTGAAGATGCTTGAGGAAACAGGTAGACAAGTATCTATATCCAGAGTCCTATATCGACTTAACCTGAAAGGCTGCTCAGCAAGTAAGATGCCACTGCTCCAAAACTGCCATACAAAAAGCCAAACTACAGTTTGCAAGTGCACATGGGGACTCTTGTCTGATGAAACAAACACTGAACTCTTTGGCCATAATGATCATTGTTATGTTTGGAGGAAAAAGGGTGAGGCTTGCAAACTGAAGAACACCATCCAAACTGTGAAGCATGGGGTTGGCAGCATCATGTTGTGGGGTGCTTTGCTGCATAACGAGGAAGGAAAAGTATGTTGATATATTGAAGCAACATCTCAAGACATCATCCAGGAAGTTAAAGCCCTGTCGCAAATGGGTCTTCCAAATGGACAATGACCCCAAGTATACATCCAAAGTTGTAGAAAATGGCTTAAGGACAACAAAGTCAAGGTATTGGAGTGGGCAAATTTGTGGGCAGAACTGAAAAAGCATGTGCGAGCAAGGGGCCTACACACTTGACTTAGTTACACCAGTTCTGTCTGGAAGAATGGAATAAAATTGGCCAGTAGTGGATGGCAGTTGGTGCTGTCGTGTGTGGGGTTAATGCACACGTTTTTCTGTGTTTTTTGTTTGGGGGGAAGATCAGGGTTTGATTTTTGCACTAATGTTGGAATGTGGTGGTTATAATTTTATTTTTGACACACAATCCATTTTTTCTAATATGTAAAAATGTCAAATGTTAATATGAGTGGATTGTCTCTCTCCACGTGGAATGTGAATAGCTTGGGGCACCCCATAAAAAGAAGGAAGGTTATTTTTTTTTTAAACGTAAGAAATATGATATAGCGTTTCTTCAAGAAACAAATCTTTCACGGCAAGAAGCCGTAAAAGTTGGGAAGATATGGGGCGGACATGTTTTCTTTTGTTCTGTCATAGGTAATAGCAGGGGAGTCATTACACAGATAAGTAAACATCTACAATTCAAATGTAAATATAAATTAGGAAGAATCATTAATGTTTTAGCAGAAATTCAGGGGCAAAGATTGAATTTGGCTAATATTTACGCACCTAACACTGATGATCAGTCATTGATCATAGTGAAGCAAAGGTGTGTAAGCCCCCTAGATCAATATTGGCACTTAACAGGATTTGTAAAAATCTTGGTTGTACAACTTCTTAGGCGTCGGATCATACAGTATGCCTCATTCACCAAAAAATCCAAAGCACGAGAACTCACGGAGTTGGAAGGGAATATTAAAAGTTCCGAGGCAGAGCTCAAGCGACGAATGTGGTCTGATGGCCTCAGAGAATTGACCCAATTTAAATACAGATATAAAACCTTTTTGTCACGGAAAGTGGAGTTTTGGCTATTCAGGGCAAGACAGTCACATTTTGAGTCGAGGGACAAAGCAGGGAAGCTTTTGGCTAGATATATATATATACAGTGCAGAGAAAGTCTTTTTCTCAGTGAAATCAGCTGGTGATGAAATATTTACCTCAGCCATTGTTATTAATAATGCTTTTAAAGAATTCTGTCTTGATCTTTCTAGTTTCACATCTTCGTCTGCTGATAAAGATATTACAAACATTGTGGAACCATTAGAACTCAGTAATCTGACCACTGAGCAAAAAAATTATCTTGATTCTGAGATAACCATGGAGGAGCTTGGCGAGGTAATTAATCTCTTCTACATATAGATCAAGTGTTTATTCGTGGCCGCAGCTCTTCTGATAACATCTGGCCTCTCATCAATATCATGTGGTCAGTGCTGAATAATCAGACTGAAAGTCTTGAATCCGAAAATGCGTGTGATATAGTAGAATTGGATTATCTTTTAAGATTTTGGAAATATATGGGTTCAGGAATTTTTATTATTTACTTTTATTATTAAGTTACTTTATAGACACTGGTAGCGGTGGTACACACAAATTGATTAATTTCATATTGTTTTACTCTGGATAGGGGCACCCGGCAGGGTTGCCCTCTTTCCCCATTATTGTTCTGTCTTGTCCTGGAACCATTAGCAACCGCCATAAGAAAGGAAGATGATTTTCCAGGGGTGTTGGCACGAGGCATGCCGCATAAGCTTTTGTTTTACGCAGATTATATTTTATTATTCGTCTCCGACCCCACTAGATCTATGCCTTACCTCCACAGAATTATTCTTTTTTTTTCTAAATTCTCATGAAACAGAGTCAATCGGTCTATATCCGAAGCTTTGGCTCTGACAGCAAACTGCCCAGTAATGGCTTTTCAGCCAGGCGCCTTCCAGTCGCCCAAACAGGGCATTAAATATTTGGGTGTTTTATTCCAAGCAAATTTGTGTGATTACTTTGTTAATTTTGACCCCTTAATAAAAATATTTTCGAGCGAAGTGGGCAGGTGGGCATCATTACATTTATCTATGATTAAGAAGGTTAATGTTATTAAAATGAATTGTATTCCAAAATATGGAAAAAAAAACTACCTGCTTCAATCTCTCCCTGTAGATATCCCCCTCTCATATTTCAAGCAATTTGACTGCATAGCAAAGTCCTTCATTTGGAATGGTAAGCATCCCAGATTACATTTCAATAAGTTACATAGGCTGACTGACAAAGGTGGGCTAGTCCTTCCCAAGATTTTGATTTATTATTATGCATTCAGTCTCAGACATTTGGCTCATTGGTTGCTTCCACCTGAGAGAGTCCCTCCCTGATTTTGTATAGAACAGGAAGTTCTTGGCCATATTTTGCCATTGCAAAGCCTTTATATCAAACTAACCAGAGAAGTTAAATTACACCCTGTTATCTCGGGGAGAGACTGTGGAGAGAGAGGCGTAGTTTTAGATGAGTATGATTATTATATATTTTTTATATAATAATTAAAAAAAAAAGTTTTCTGTGTGTGTGTATACTTACAGTATTTGAGACCATGAGGATGTTTGTTGGGGATCGGGTGGGGTTATTGATTGGGGAGGATTAGTAGTGGGAGTTAAATGTTGAGTCTTTGTATATATGTTTTGTTTTTCTTTGTCATTTCTATGAATCAGTAAAAATGTTAATCTTAAAACAGACATGGTTAACCATAAAGACTTTTTTAAAAGACAAAAAAAACTAAAATCTGGTTTCGTGCTGAAACAGAGAGAGACTATACAATTGTCATTGCACAGTTCACACATACCTTTGATGAGGCAGCTGTCTTCAGTTTCGGATACATCTGGAACACTCTACAGTAGTGGTTCAACTGCATGTTCTTGTGTATGGGTCCCTCTTTTTTACATGTCTATTAAATCGTTTGACAGTCATTGTATTGTTTGTGTCTGCATTTAACAATGTTACACAAGCTTAATATGCCCTGAGATTTATTTAGATTGTAAAGCAACATATTGCATTCAACATTGTGTCACTTAAAGAGTTAATGGTTAAAGTTATTTCCTCATACCCAATTATAGGATACAAAGCAATATTTGTTCATTATCCTACTTTGTCTAATTCTGCTTTATGACTAATCTTCAATATCAATCTTGTCTTACTGTGAATTCAGACAAATTTCCCTCTTGAAAGAAGAATAACATGAAACACGCATAGATTTTAAAACACCATTATTTTAATTGCTAAGCTTGATAAAATTGTGCAAATAGTTTAGCTTGATAACATTGTGCAAACAGTATATGGTCATTCTATGACTATCATATAATTCATATCATGTAAGTTATATCTACTTATATAAACATTTGGACTTGTGTATAACAGAACATCTCCTTATGGTTCAACACTCACCTACAAACAATATAAAATGGCAGCGATAGCTAGCCAGTGTACCCTCATCCACTTTCATTAATTGCGTTTTTTTTATTTAGGTTCCAGGGCATTTGTAGATCAGTCAGTGGTTAGATGGATCAATCAGATGTCTGCATTTTTTTCTCTTTTCTTGGTGCAAAGGGCGAAAAGGCACGTTTACCAATTTAAATTAATATCAGATGCTAAAACAACATAAAATTATAGTCTTTACCAGGAATATAGTTAACGTCTATTGTTGTTTATGCTTGAGGACTTGCTATTATCTGTTGTTATTGCATTATTAATGAGGTGGTTTTGGGAACACTTTGGGGTTTTATTAATTAACATTTGAAAGTTATTGGGGGTTATAGTTATGTTTTAAGTTCTGTTTAATGTTAATTATGTCGTTTTATGTTATGACATTTTGTTTAAGTTACCGTGGGTGAGATTAGTGTCTTTGAGTTAGTTTTGATTCCGTTTGACATAATATTGGCAAATCTAAGTTTCCGAAAGCGTTTAACAATGAGGAAAATATTGATTCGGAATTCTTTGCTGTGTTCTGATGTACTAGTGTTGGTGCATTCACTTGTTCAGAACACTGTGATATATGCTAAGAAGCACTGGAATTAATTAAATTGTTTGTAAAGGTTGCAAAGCTTTATGATGTGTCTTACTTATATGCACTTCATTTGTTAGTTTGCTGAAACATGATCTTTTGATTGATTGAGACATCAGTTTGATCATTATTTTCTATCAAGAATAGGAAAACAATAATTCAAAGCAGCTAGTAGTCAGTCCTTTTCAGTCAGTTCTCATGCTATACTATTACTAATGTGTGCACCAGAAGTGCGCATATTTTTATTTTAGCCGAAGATCCGAGGTGTAGGCCCCCCACCCAGTTCAAGCGCCCTTACTACAAAGTATAATTATTTAAATCTATTAATTCCAAGGATTGGTATCATGATTCAAATTAGTGGTAACACTTTACAATAAGGTTCCATTTGTTAACATTAGTTAACAATGGGGGCCTGAGTAGCTCAGCGAGTATTGACGCTGACTATCTCCCCTGGAGTCGTGAGTTCAATTCCAGGGCGTGCTGAGTGAATCCAGCCAGGTCTCCTAAGCAACCAAATTGGGTAAATATAAATGGTCTCCACTTGTATAGAACCTTTTTAACCTTAGCGGTATTCAAAACACTTTACACTGTGTTTCATTCACCCATTCACACACACATTCATACACCAATGATGGCAGAGCTGCCATGCAAGGTGCTAGCCTGCCATCGGGAGCAACTTGGGGTTCAGTGTCTTCAGTATGTGGAGTTGTGTGGGCTGATAATCGAACCACCAACCCTACAATTAGTGGACAACCTGCTCTACCGCCTGAGCCACAGCCACCCCATGCCTAGGGAGGGTAGAGTCACATGGGGTAACCTCCTCTTGGTCACGATTTCTGGTTCTCGCTCTCAATGTAGCATGTGGTAAGTTGTGCATGGATCGCAGAGAGTAGCATGAGCTTCCACATGCTGTGAGTCTCTGTGGTGTCATGCACAGCGAGCCACGTGACAAGACGTGCAGATTGAAGGTCTCAGAAGCGGAGGCAACTGAGACTTGTCCTCCGCCACCCGGATTGAGGTGAATAACCACGCCACCGCGAAGACCTATTAAGTAGTAGTGGGAATTGTGCATTCCAAATTTGGTAGAAAAGGGGATATAATAAAAAATACATGTAAACCAATTATTTAACAACATTAGTTAACATGTAAAACAATGAACAATAGTATTTTTATTTACTAGCATTAACAAAGATAAATAAATGCTGTAAAAAAAAAATATTTCATTGTTAATGATACTGAGTGCATTAACTAATGTTAACGAATGGAACCTTATTGTAAAGTGTTACCAAAGTAGCAAATGCAAAAGGGAATTCCTGCATATTTTGGCTAAATTTTTATGTTTGTATAATACAGAATACACAATGTGTTGTTTGAAGTTGTGTTTTTTGTTTTTTGTGAGTGGTCTTGGTAGATTTCTGTATGCTAGTATTTTTGAGAGTTGGTGCATAATGAAGGCATTTTGAGGGCAGGTGGGTTTGCTTGGTCTTTGAGAATGCTCTTACATGTATACAGGCCCGTGTGTTTCTCTGCTTCAGTCTGTAGCCTTTCCCTGTCATTCAGTGCGATTTGTTTTGAGACAGGGCTCTATAGGTGTTTTGTTTCTAGATTATTTTCAGGTTTTTGGTGAATAAATACCACTATAATCATTGGTAGGAATCATTGATTACCTTTGACTGATTTTTACTATTCAGGCTGCAGTCAGTGCAGTGCATTTTTAGTTTCTCTTTCATATTGGACCTGTCAGACATTCATTCTCTCTCATATTTACTTATATTATTTTACTGACCAAAAGTTCATTAAAATGGGCTTCTAATAAATTGTACACCTCCCTTAATTGCAAAGTGCTCATAGATTTTACATTGCTCTTAGCAGATGAAGTGGGAAGCGTGTGCATGTGTTCTCACGGCACATTGAGTGCTCATTAAGCCACTGAGTGAAAGTGTGGTCTGTATTACTGATCTTGTCAGTGTAGGGCTGCAGATGGAAGGGTCAGTTGTCACAGTGATGATCTTAATGTATTCTCAATTTGGCTCTGCTTCATTTTCTAACATTTTGTTGTGAAAATGCTTCACTTTTTTGAAAGAGGATCAGCTCTACTGTCTAAAAGATGTACTACTCCCATCCCTGTATGCTCTGTGACATATGTATAGGAATCATCTCCCATGCTACTGTTTCTATCTAAGATGTTGGCTGTTGCCATGACAACACGTGTTGTGTGGGAGTGACAGAGGAAGAGGTTGAGGGATGATCAGATGGCCTGGCAAAAAAGACCTAAGGAACTAGAGGGACATCCATCTGCCCATTTTACAGCTGAGGGCAAGATCAAAAGAGCAGCGCTGCTCATCTGTCAATCCATCTGATCGTGCTCGGCTGTGTTTGCTAGTGGCAGACCATTGAATGTGTGGGGAGCTCTTGTGTGAAGCTTCTGAACCTTTAAATTGACAACAACCACACTGAATATCAGCACAGATGTGACCATAACACAGAACTCTGAAATGGTCATTCAGAAGACAACAGAACCCATAATCTTGCATTTGTCGAATGAGATTCTGCTTGTTTCTATCCATTTATGTAACCCATGTTAAATGTGGTGCAAAATAAATAAATAAATAAACAATATAATTGTATATTCTAATAATTATAGTTTTCATTAAAAAGTTGAAACGATCTATTAATAAACATTTTGAATTAACTATCCCAAAATAAAAATAATAAGTATAATAATTGAGCGCAGAACATGTGACGTATTACACATAAGCACGCACGTTGTGTATGACGCAAGCTGATGATTTGCGGAAGTGTGAGAGACGCGCCGAACACGAGATGAGATTGATGCAGACGGGATTAAAAAGAGTGATGATTGCTCATTTAATCGTGGATGTTTGACGATTATGAATCTTCTCGGAAATCTGAAGTGTTTAACAAACTGTGAAAACTCAGGATTTGGTCAGGTTTATTGTTTGAGATGGAAATTTCTCTCATGGATTTGAGATGGCGAGCCACCCATATCGTTGAATGCTGATATCTGAGCCTGGGACGAGACTTTTTGTTGTATACTGAGGACCTTTTCGTTGCATTATCGACATCACCTTTTTCCAAGCGGGAAGACATTCTTTTTCCACCCTGAACTGGTAGGATTGATCTGATTTCACTCACCCACGGGACTTTATTAAAGCACTTTCTGGATAATATTCAGAAGACAATTTATACAAATAGTTCTAATACGGGTATTGTTCATTGAATACTATTGAATGTGAGACAGATGTGAATTTTGGTTTCGTTTTGTTTTTCCTTTTATCATTTCATGTGATCTGAGTTTAAATTGAAATTGAATTGTGGTTATCTGATATTTTATTGTTTTGTTTGAGAAATTATTTGGTTTGTCAAAACAATATAGAAGGTTTAAAACTAGATTTAAATAGTGTCAAACCCTTTAATTCTAAATTAAAGATACGTAAATCTAGAAGTTTCCAAAGTAAGGTGAAATCAAATAAGAATTGTGCTATAATCTATGTCTGAACAGAGGTAAAGAAAATAATATAGATTCAATTGTAAAAGAAAAAAAGGAAATACAACTTAAAAAGAGAATAAGAGGCAAAAACCAGAGACAACACTGAGAATTATTTCTTTTGGTATATATTTTATTGTTTTATTTATAAGATCTGATTTATGTTGTTTATATGTCTGTCCAATCACAATATAATTTTCTTGAGAAATCTTCCTTACTTGTGGTGTGATTTATTTACTACCAGGAATTTATTCTGTTCTCTACTAACCTAGAAACTGGTCCATTGCTCCAACCCACATTGAGGGCACTTGTTACATAAATCTTGGCGAGCCAGCCAGGAGAACAGTGGTAGTAAATATATCCTGAATGAGTTCCTGAAAAAAAAAAGATTATACAAATTTAAGGTCTCGTTAGTCCTTAGAAACATGGATATCATTGAATCTGAGAATGTTAAAGTTGCGAACTCCGTGATAGTTCGTGGGTTGACTGACACAGAGTGTGACGAAGACTTAGTCGAATTTCTAAACAAACACGGACGTGTTAGTAGACATCTGAGAGTAGATGACCCAAAGTCGCCTTATCACAGAGACGTTATAGTAGAATATGAAAGCTGTTCTGCCCTTGTAACCCTTGAGCCATTGTTACCTTACACTTTCAGAAGCTCTCATAACGTCTCTTATGTCATATCACTCTTGTCACGTGCCTACTTGCCAGCAGCAACCAAGCAAGCTACCGCCTGTTACTTTGCTGAGCTGCAGAAATTAGCTACAATTAGTGGGAAAACTTTTGAGGAACTTCTACAAGAACAGTTATCTCAAGCCACTACATCATGTGCTAAAATCGCAACAGATGTGAACGAACCAGAGTTTTCCTCTGGGACTGGCACTCTCACGCGTGATCCTCTTAACTCATTCAACGAAGGGAAAAGGGTAGAGGGGTGTCAAAGCCCTGAGACCGTACATTCAATGGTCTTCGAAAAGAAAACGTCAGCTTTTGATGTGACTGATGTAAATCCACCAGAGATCCAGCGTGTGGTAGTCGAACATCTAATAAAGAGTGAGGGAATTTCCCACATGCATGCACCTTTCAGACTTAGAGTGTTCTCTGGAAAAAGTCCACGTCCAACCACTGAAGTTGATTATGATGCTTGGAGAGGGAGTGTTGAACTGATTCTCCAAGATCCTTCTCTTTCTGATTTACACCGATCCAGAAAAATATTAGACAGTTTGTTACCTCCAGCATCGGAAATTGTGAGGCACCTTGGTGCCACAGCTCTACCTAATGCATACCTCGATATTCTGGATTCCGCTTTTGATGCAGTTGAGGATGGAGACGATCTTTTTGCTAGGTTCTTGAACACTTTGCAAAATACGGGCGAAAAGCCTTCCTTGTATCTACAGCGCTTACAAGCAGCTCTCTTAAAAGCGATAAAAAGAGGTGCCGTTTCCAGTGCTGAGGCTGACAAACAGCTCTTGAAACAGTTCTGTCGAGGCTGTTGGAACGAAGCGTTGATAACAAACCTACAGCTCGAGGCTAGACGAGGAAGTCCACCTTCATTTCCTGAACTGCTTCTGCAGTTGCGCAGCTGAAGAAGATCGACATTCCGCCAAAGAGAGTCGTATGCGTCAGCATCTGAATGCGCATCGACATAAAGTCAGCTCAAACGTTGTATCCACAAGCTCTTTTGACTTGGATCATGTTGCAGCATCAGAGGGAAAGAGGTTGCAGAACTAAGACGGCAAGTTACAAAACTTCAAAATCAGCTCAGTAAGCAGAAGGTCAAACAGATGGAGAGTGAGGATGTGTTCCACTTGAAAAAACAGATTGCAGAACTTCAGAGCCAGTTCACAAAGCTTGGATCCCAAAAGCCTCGAAAGCAAAAAGAAGACCGTGAGACTAAACAAGCTTACTTCAAGCCCACTGGTTCAGCTGTTGTCCCAAAGCCTCTAGATAGACCTAAGCCAGGTTATTGTTTCTGCTGTGGCGAAGATGGACATATCGTGTCTGGTTGCGAGAACGATCCAAACCCATCTTTAGTGAACGAAAACGGAAGCAGCTGAGGGAACGGCAGAGTCTGTGGGACCGCCAACAGTGCCAAGGGGTCTCAGAGTCTTTAAACTGGAATTAGCCCCTGTAGCGAGACGTACAAGGGCTACCATATACAAAACTAGTCTCAAAGGATCCACAGGAAGAAGGGGTAGTTCAGAGTTTTCCGACAGCAGAGGTCAGTTGGCTAACCTCCCAAAGGGGCTGATAGGGGCCAAGTGTACGGCTCAAGTGTACATAGAAGGAAAACTATGTTCCTGCCTCCTGGACACAGGGTCGCAAGTGACAACAATTTCAAAATCCTATCATGAACGAACTCTGCCTGAGCTAGGTATAATCCCTCTGGATAATCTTCTGGAAGTGGAGGCTGCAAATGGACAGGTAGTACCCTATCTGGGGTATGTAGAAATGAGGGTCAAGTTCCCTGAGGATTTTCTTGGGAGTACTGTAGAAGTGTCGACGCTTGCGCTGGTTATCCCGGATACAAGTGGTACTGCTCAGCCAAAAGTGCTCATAGGTACCAATACTTTAGACTTGGCATATGGGAAGCATCTTGAAGCCAATAACACTGTCTGCAAATTCATCCCATTTGGTTATAAGACAGTGGTGAGAACGATTGAATATCGACGGAATCAGAGAGTAAACAGTAACGTAGGAATTGTCAGACTCCCCACCGCTGATGCCACTATCGTACCCGCAGGGCAGAATCTTGTCATGGAGGGAGTTGTGAGTGTAAAGGGACAGGTGACGGATAAGTGGGTAGTGATGGAACCCCCTTCTCATTCTTCTGTTCCTGGAGGACTTTTAGTTGCGAGCTGTCTTCTTGACTTACCTAAGCATCCATCTCAGTAAAGTCTCTGTAGTGCTTAAAAATGAGACTGAGCATGATATTACCATTCCTGGAAGGAGTGTAATTGCAGAAGTCCATGCCATACAGAGAGTAATCTCGAACAAGAGCACTCAAAAGGAAGACAAGTCCTCCAATGGAGAAGAGAAACTTACAAAGGAACTCTGTTTTGATTTTGGCGACTCTCCGCTAACCAACGAATGGAAGGAAAGGATTTCCCAGAAGTTAAGGGACCAGTCAGAAGTCTTTGCTATGCATGATTTCGATGTCGGACGAACTGACAAGGTGAAGCACAGCATCAAGCTACATGACAATACTCCTTTCAAGCACAGGACCCGACCTATACATCCTGATGACTTTGAAGCAGTCCGTCGACATCTGGAAGAGTTACTTGAGGCTGGAATCATCCGGGAATCGGAATCATCCTTTTCGTCACCCATTGTGGTTGTCAAAAAGAAGAACGGTGATGTGAGGCTGTGTATCGATTATCGCAAATTGAACACACAGACCATAAAGGATGCTTATGCACTGCCAAATCTCGAGGAAGCCTTTTCGGCACTCCGTGGATCTAAATGGTTTTCAGTGCTCGACCTTAAATCTGGCTATTACCAGATTGAAGTTGAGGAAAAGGACAAGCCCAAAACAGCTTTTGTTTGTCCTCTTGGATTCTGGGAGTTCAATCGAATGCCTCAAGGGATAACGAACGCTCCCAGTACATTTCAACGCCTTATGGAGAAGTGTATGGGCGATATTAACCTCACTGAAGTTCTGGTATTCCTGGACGATTTGATTATATTTTCTGAGACGCTAGAAGAACATGAAATCCGCCTTTTGCATGTCCTAAATCGCTTGAAAGAGTACGGATTGAAGCTTTCAGTCGAGAAATGTAAATTTCTCCAGACCTCTGTTAGGTATTTAGGACATATAGTATCACGGAATGGTGTGGAAACCGATCCTCAGAAAATAGAGACCATTAAAACCTGGCCAAGTCCTAAAACCCTCAAAGAGTTACGTTCCTTCTTGGGGTTTTCTGGCTATTATCGCCGTTTCATCCAAGATTACTCGAAGATCGCGAAGCCACTAAATGACTTGACTGCCGGATATCCACCTCTCCGCAAGAACTGTGAAAGCAAGAGCAAGAGTACGTCCTACCTGAGTCCTAAAGTGCCTTTTGGAGGAAGATGGACAGAAAGTTGTCAACAGGCTTTTGACACGCTCATAGAGAAACTCACCACAGCACCCATTTTGGGATTTGCTGATCCCACACTGCCGTACGAGTTGCACACCGATGCTAGCACCACCGGGCTAGGTGCTGCACTTTACCAGCAGCAAGGGGGAGAACTGCGAGCCATTGCTTTCGCCAGCCGTGGGCTTTCAAGGAGTGAGGCCCGTTATCCTGCTCACAAGCTCGAGTTCTTAGCCCTGAAATGGGGAGTCACTGAGAAGTTTTCTGATTACCTGTATGGAAGCAATTTCAAAGTGGTCACAGATAGTAATCCGTTAACTTATGTGTTGACATCTGCAAAACTGGATGCGACAAGTTACAGATGGCTTTCCGCCTTGTCCACATTTTCTTTCACTCTTCAATATCGTCCGGGAAAAAGTAACCTAGATGCAGATGGGCTGTCAAGACGCCCTCATGGAATGCTTACCAATGACGAGATATCACAGAAAGAGCAGGAGCGCATACGTCAGTTCACTTTACACCACTTACCTGAGGAGGGGAATTCAGTCTTGGTCCCCACTGATGTAGTCCAAGCTATCAGCGATAAACATCTGTTACGCACAGCTGAGGACGGTGATTACGTTCCTTTGATTGAGTCCCTTTCTGCGAGTCCAGAGGCGATTCCTGAGACTTATGAATGCTTTGAGGGATTTCCAGTAGTTCCTCAAATGACAGAGCAAGAGCTGAAAGATAAGCAAAGAGCTGATCCAGCAATACAGGAAGTTGTCTTACAACTGGAATCAGGGAAACCGTCATTGCCTGTACTGAGGAAAGAATTACCAGAACTCCAATTTTTTCTGAGAGAATGGAAAAAGTTAGAGCTGAAGGATGGTATTCTTTATAGGAAAAGAGTGGTTGGTGAGCATACTACTTACCAGCTTGTTCTTCCAAAGGATCTGAGGCCTATTGTTCTGGAACAACTGCATGACAATATGGGTCATATGGGTATGGAAAGAACCCTTGATCTTGCTCGAGCCCGTTTTTATTGGCCGAGGATGGCTACAGATGTGGAGGTGAAGATCAAGACATGCAACCGGTGTGTGTGCAGAAAGACTCCACCTGAGAGAGCAGCGCCATTAGTGAATATTCAAGTATCCAGACCACTTGAGTTGGTATGTATGGATTTCCTGTCTTTGGAACCAGATCGTAGCAATACAAAGGACATCTTGGTGATAACTGATTATTTCACGAAGTACGCTGTAGCGATCCCTACACCAAATCAGAAGGCCAAGACAGTCGCAAAGAGCCTTTGGGAAAACTTCATTGTGCACTATGGTGTACCTGAAAGGCTTCATAGTGATCAAGGGCCTGACTTTGAGAGCAAGACTATTAAAGAGTTGTGTGAGATTGCTGGTATTCGGAAAGTCAGAACCACACCATATCATCCAAGGGAAACCCGGTTGAACGGTTCAACCGAACGCTGTTGAGTATGCTGGGTACTCTGAGAAACAAAGACAAAAACCATTGGAGAGATTTTGTGAAGCCTGTTGTGCATGCATATAATTGCACTAAACATGAAACTACAGGGTTTACCCCATATGAGTTGATGTTTGGCCGGCAGCCTAGATTGCCAATAGATCTCGCTTTTAGAGTACCTGTGAATAACAGCCGTAATGAGTTCCATTCCCAGTATGTGAAAACCTTGAAAACTCATTTGCAGGAGAGTTATGAGCTTGCCCGAAAGAATGCAGCAAAGGTTGCAGCAAGGAACAAGACAAGGTATGACAAAAGAGTGACAGAGTCTTCACTTGATGTGGGTGACCGAATTCTTGTCAGAAATGTGCGTCTCAGAGGGAAGCACAAATTGGCTGATAAATGGGATTCTGAAGTATACATTGTGGTGAATCGTGCTGGTGAACTTCCTGTTTACACCGTGAAACCAGAAGGAAAGGAGGGACCTTTGTGGACACTCCATAGGGACTTATTATTGCCATGTGGTTTCTTGTCACCTTCTGTGGAGGACGAAAAAATGGTACTTAAGTCACAAAGAGGGAGAACAGTTCAGAGAGAAGTAAATGAGGAAGAACCAGAGAGTTCAGAGCAATGTCTGGATTATGATGGAGAGGACGATGATTATCTGGAGCAAGAAATTGACCCCTGTTCCAAACCCACTCCAGTGAGATTCGTTAAGGAGTTTGATGTTGTCAGAGCATCAAGAAAAATTCCTTTCAGAAATGTTGAACCTGTTACCCAGATGCAACCTAATTCAAACCTTGGCAGTGCCAACATCATTGAAAGTATACATGAGGAATATTCACCTGAACCAGAATACTTACCTGAAACTCAGTCTTCTTCTGGACCAGTCTCCGTGCACAGTGATGTGATACCTGAAAGGGGAAGGTTGGAAGAGAGGATATGTCTGTCTGAAACAGAGCAACAAAGTTTGAATGATCCTGCTAATTTCAGAAGGGAGAATGAAACTAACACTAACACAGAACAAAATCAAAAATCCATACCTCATATTCCAGTGGAAGGAGACAGAGTGGACCCAGTTGAATCTGAAACACCTGAAGAAGATACAGAGTCAGATGGATGTGAAGCTGGAAGTAGGTTAAGGAAATCCAAAAGAGTGAGACAAAGATCCAAAAGATTGACTTACCCTGAGTTAGGCAATCCCATGATATCTATTATTCAATCTCTTCTGCAAGGGTTGAACACAGCTTTCATTGAAACATTAGCAGAGCAACCCAGATCGTTTAAACACCCTAAGATATAGGCCTTAACACTGATTAGAAGGCATCATCACAACGCAAAGGGACTTGCGTGGATTTAAAGAGGGAGGGTGTAACCCATGTTAAATGTGGTGCAAAATAAATAAATAAATAAACAATATAATTGTATATTCTAATAATTATAGTTTTCATTAAAAAGTTGAAACGATCTATTAATAAACATTTTGAATTAACTATCCCAAAATAAAAATAATAAGTATAATAATTGAGCGCAGAACATGTGACGTATTACACGTAAGCACGCACGTTGTGTATGACGCAAGCTGATGATTTGCGGAAGTGTGAGAGACGCGCCGAACACGAGATGAGATTGATGCAGACGGGATTAAAAAGAGTGATGATTGCTCATTTAATCGTGGATGTTTGACGATTGTGAATCTTCTCGAAATCTGAAGTGTTTAACAAACTGTGAAAACTCAGGATTTGGTCAGGTTTATTGTTTGAGATGGAAATTTCTCTCATGGATTTGAGATGGCGAGCCACCCATATCGTTGAATGCTGATATCTGAGCCTGGGACGAGACTTTTTGTTGTATACGAGGACCTTTTCGTTGCATTATCGACATCACCTTTTTCCAAGCGGGAAGACATTCTTTTTCCACCCTGAACTGGTAGGATTGATCTGATTTCACTCACCCACGGGACTTTATTAAAGCACTTTCTGGATAATATTCAGAAGACAATTTATACAAATAGTTCTAATACGGGTATTGTTCATTGAATACTATTGAATGTGAGACAGATGTGAATTTTGGTTTCGTTTTGTTTTTCCTTTTATCATTTCATGTGATCTGAGTTTAAATTGAAATTGAATTGTGGTTATCTGATATTTTATTGTTTTGTTTGAGAAATTATTTGGTTTGTCAAAACAATATAGAAGGTTTAAAACTAGATTTAAATAGTGTCAAACCCTTTAATTCTAAATTAAAGATACGTAAATCTAGAAGTTTCCAAAGTAAGGTGAAATCAAATAAGAATTGTGCTATAATCTATGTCTGAACAGAGGTAAAGAAAATAATATAGATTCAATTGTAAAAGAAAAAAAGGAAATACAACTTAAAAAGAGAATAAGAGGCAAAAACCAGAGACAACACTGAGAATTATTTCTTTTGGTATATATTTTATTGTTTTATTTATAAGATCTGATTTATGTTGTTTATATGTCTGTCCAATCACAATATAATTTTCTTGAGAAATCTTCCTTACTTGTGGTGTGATTTATTTACTACCAGGAATTTATTCTGTTCTCTACTAACCTAGAAACTGGTCCATTGCTCCAACCCACATTGAGGGCACTTGTTACATTTACTTCCCACCATAATCCTTCTGTCTGACACTGTTTAAGTGAGAATTATTTTAGTGTACTGTGGATTAAAACTACTGAGATATTCATTTCAGATAGTTGAAACATTATTATTTGCATTTTAATGCTGTTTTTATATCATAAGGGCCCTAATAGATTCATGAAAAGCTGGACGTTAACAACTCCATCTGTCAATTTTGATAATCACACAGTGTGTTTCTAATTCCCCAAGCCAGTAATGCAAGCACACCACTCTCCACTCTTCCAACTAGTTGTCACCCATGACACCAGGGTGCAAGAATACAAGTAGCTCTGTGTGTGTCCAAAAATGGACAGAGAACCCCAACAGATGAGCTCTGGCAAATTTCAAACTGAAGTATAACCATGTTTTTTACTATTGTTCCGTGACACCATCGCCCGTCCCCCACTCAAACTTTCTTAGTCAAGGCTCTCTCTCCCCCTGTTTTCGTGTGTTTGTTATGGAACATGTTTCTTAGAGACGGGCAAAGATGAAGGTAATAGATCAATGTTGTAGCTACGGAGATACAGATTAGTGATACAGACTAAGAATTTCTGCATGTGAGTTTTGGCCGTCTCTGGCTTGTTACTCCATATGCCATATTGTCTTAGAAACATCTAACATTTTCAAGATCTATATAACTCATCATAAAACATAAGAATTATGTTAATAGAATCAGATATTATAAAAATTAAAAATTAAAAGTATGTAGGTCCTCACAATGCAAGTGAATGGTGACCAGAACTCCTAAAGCTCCAAAAGGGTGATAAAGGCAGCATAAAAGTAATTTATATGACTTCAGTGGTTAATCAGTGTCTTCTGAATGGGATAGTTCACCCAAAAATGAAAAATCAGTAATTGTTTACTCAACCTGTGTTGTTATATCCCCATATGACTTTCTTTCTTTTTCTTAACACAAAGGGAGAAATTGTGCTCAGTGATTTCATACAATGGCAGTTTATGGTGACCACCTCTTCAAGCTTCAAAAGGACACAAAAGTATAATTACGAAGTCAAATACATTTTTGTATGGGATTCTTGTCTTGTTCTGAAGGAATACAATAAGGTTTGGTTTGAAATCAAATTTTTGGTGAAAATCTTCATAGACCATTGATCTCCTGTGCACGTTCATGAGACGCTCTTTGCACAAAAGCAGACCACTACATCCACTCGCGATGTGGGGCGTTCAAGCGAAAACTTGCTTTGTTTCATTTGAACTGGACCACCAGTGATATTATAGAGATTAATAGAAAGCACAACATGGCTGCACACAAATAGAGAACAGACCTGACAAAGCATGTCTGAAGAGTCTGTAGTCAAAAAACAGATGCAAAAAAGAATGTCATTTGGGGTTATAACAACACAGGGGTGAGTAAACAATGACTGAATTTTCATTTTTGGGTGAACTAATCCTTGAAGCGATTCAGTTGGTTTTGGGTGAGAACAGACCAAAGTATAACACTTTTTTCCCACTGCACATCTTGACAGCAGTCTCTATGCACAATCATGATTTCAAGCTTGATTACACTTCCTAGTGTTTGACCTATGCGCAGACGCTAGATGGTGCTAAAGGAAGTGTAATCAAGCTTGAAATCATGATAGATAAGGAGACTGCTGTCAAGATGTACAGTGAAAAGAAGTTACATTTTGGTCTATTCTCACCCAAAACAAACTAGATCGCTTCAGAAGACATTGATAAAGAACAAAAAAGAAAAGAAAGAAGGACATATACATGTTATAAAGTTATAACAACATGGGGTGAGTAAACAATGACAGAATTTTCATTTTTTGATGAACTATCCCTTTAAGTTTAAAAAACTATATCAACAGTGTTATCTTGTTTTTGAGTTGCCTTATCAGTTTTGCTTTAATATTACTGCTGTAATATTGCTAATTTGACAACAAATTTGAATATGGGGAGGTTGTGGATTTATTCCAAAAACATAGTAGCATAATAATCCTTTCACTGTAAGCAATGAAAACAGTATTCAGGTCAAAGTAGAATATTATTTATAGAATGAACAATTAACATTTTATAAAGGCAAATAAGAAATGTTTTTGTCATTCTGCAATTTTTCTGCCATGTCCCATGATGAAATGACCCAGCAGAATGAAAGGGCTTTAGAGAGAAACTGTCCTTTGACCTGCACAAGACATACTTTGGAGAAAAGAAAAAGAACTGTCAAATTATTTTTTTACACATTTGTGTCTATTCTTGGATAAATGGGGAATAAATATAAGGTTTAATGTTTTTCAATATATTTAATCCATATGTATTTTATGGCAACAGATACACATATCCTAGTACTCTCTAGGTAAGAATTTATACCACAAACATATCACAAATGTTCAAAACACAATCTCTACAAATACCATGGGGAATGTGAAATTGTTCAGACAAAATAAGCGCAAATATTTAGAGTATTTAAATATAAAACAGTTAAAAGAACTTCCAGGCCACAAAGCAAATAATTTAATGGTAAAACTGCTTGACAATGCAAATCTTGAAGCAGCAGCACAACAACCTTCTAAAAAAATGGGGGTGTGGGGGAGTTTGTCATGGATGTCATTTTAATGTGTGGAGTGTGTGCAGTTTGCATGTTATCCAGACGTGGATTCAGAGCATGGCTTTAGTCTCTCCACCAGCTGCTGCTCTCTTCTTCTCCCTCTTCTTGATTCGGTACACAGCAATGATCAGGAAAATAACTGTAAGAAAATGTTTTCAAAGTCAACTTCTTATTTAACAAATGCTCTTTTATACTTTTAAATAATAATAGACAGAAATCTCTATGAGCTGCAATATATCAGTCTTACTGATGAAGCCAAACACTCCTCCCAGTATGCCAATGGTGGAAGACATGCCCAGCTTCCAGCTATGAACTGCTGGCTCGATGTAACAGTAGCCCAAAGAAGTGCAGTTACATACACTCACTAGAAGGGAAAATAATAGTGAGTAGAATGGCATATGTGAAAGAGAAAGAAAGAAAATTAGGAATTGGGGAGGGAAAAAATATTTACCATCAAACCTCTGGGTGATACCCATCCCGTCATTGTCTTTGATGTTGATGGGAACAGAGACATTCTGATAAGATGAGGGCTTCTTCTTCAGAATGAGCTGTGCTGAAGTTCCTGCAGATGCAAAAACAGGTTACACAGTTATAATAGTTTTTTTTCCCCACATTCTGCTTCTTCAGTGTCATTAACCATATTGTCAATGGCAATGACAATGCAATTGTCAGGTTATCAAGATAAAGAGCAAATGTTACAGGGACTAAGCATAAGATCTGCCCACCATCCACAGCTTTGATCTCCCAGTTTGGTGACTTGCGGGGCATGGAGAAGGTGAAAGGCTCTCGGAAGGGGTGGCCATCGTTATCCACAGCAGTGAGCATCAAAGGGGTCATCTTCTGCACGCAGATAAAGCCCTGCGTCTCTTGCAGTTTAGGGTAGTTGTCATTCACATCCAGCAGATGGATGACCACCTTCATCTCAGCCTCTTGCTTATTACCCTCTGAAAGGAACAGAAACAACATAAAATATAATATTTACTAAATTACACTCACTATAGGCTTGGAGACATTGCATTTGATCTGAGAGTCTGAGGTGGTAATAGCCAGGAACTTAAGAGTGTTTCTTTTTCCTTGGCAACAAAAATGTTCTCAAACATGGCCCCAAACTATTATAATATTATGTGTCAGAGATCCTCCACTATGTTCTCACCTGACTCATAAGCAGTAACTTTGAGTGTGATCTGCTCAACCATCTCTCTGTCCAGTGCAGCTTTAGTCTTTAGCTCTCCAGTGTCAATGTCTAGCTCAAACCAACTTTGCTCATCTCCTTCCAACTTAAACCTGACACAAAGGACATATAATCACAGTAATTGCAATTCATTGTCAATTAAAAATTTTAATCAATTTGAACAAGGGGTATTAAAGTCCTTTTGAATCAAATCAATTTACTTGCTGGCTATCTTGGCAGCTATTTTCTAGTCATGCAAGTACTGCTCCTATCCTTCTCGAATGGGAAAAAACAAGTGTTTACCAAGTTTACATTTCAATAATATGTTAAATCACTGTTATCTACTGACAGCAATGTTAAATGGAAATGTTTAGCTTCGTTAGCACAAATCAGAATAAAACAACCAAAACAAACTAACCCTAACATAAACAAAGATTGTTAGAAGAATATCTCAGCTCTGTAGGCCCATACAATTTAAGTGAATGGTGACCAAAACTGGGAAGCTCAAAAAAGCACATACAGGCAGCAAAAAAGTAATTAAAAAATTCCAGAGATTTAATCCAGGTTTTCTGAAGTGATCTAATTGGTTTTGGGTGAGAGCAGACCAGGATATAACTCCTTTTCAGTCTCTAGATACAATCATGATTTCAAGCTCAATTACACTTCCTAGTGCTTGACACATGTGCAGAGTGCTAGAGGGCGCTAGGAAGTGTAATCAAGCTTGAAATCATGATCACCAAGGAGACTGCTGATTTCAAGATTTGTTGTGAAAAAAGAGTTGCATTTTGGTCTGTTCTCACCTAAAACCGACTGGATCGCTTCAGAAAATATGGATTAAACCATGGAGTATTATTGATTACTTTTGTGCTGCCTTTATGTGCTTTTTGGAGCTTCACATTTTTGGTCACCATTCACATGCATTGTATGGACCTACAGAGAAAAGATAATCTTCTAAAAAGCTTAATTTGTGTTATGCAGAAGAAAGAAAGTCATACACATCTGGGATAGCATGAGAGTGAGTAAATGCTGAGAAAAATTTAATTTTAGTGTGTAATTACTCGATGCCCTGATCTGATCCCCCTTGATTTCATTCAAACCTTTACACGTAGGAGACACAAATGTTTGTATGTTGTTATATGTTTGGCATTACTTGAGAGTCTTTCCCTCTGGATCTTTGGCTGCAGCCATCATTATTACAGTCCCAATGGTTAGGTTCTCTGGCACATTGACATTGAGAGACTCCACTTCAAATTCAGGGGGTTCGTCCTCATCTATAAGCTTAATGACGACAACTGCTCTAGAACGATTATCATATTCCACCCCCTTAATCAGGGGCTCTGGATTACGGGCATCAATCTGTAGTTTATAGGAACTCTGGACCTCATAATCCAATGGCTGAAGAAAGAGAGATTTGGGGAAATGTTAAGAGGATAAAGCCAAAAATTATAACATAAAGGACACTTTGGTTCGAGCTTTTAGGTCCTCAAGATTGGCATCCGTACAAGGAAAGACTTGTTTACCTGAGCGATGTAGACTCTGCCCTCTCCAGTAGTTTCATCAACCTCAATGGCAAAGACATTATGTGGGTCTCCATCAGTGATGTGATATTCCACCTTAGAGCTCCCTGTTCCTGGGTCATCTGCATCTGTGGCTTTGATGGTGAGCAAACTGGTGCCCAATTCAGCCAATTCCGGAACACTGTAAATGCCATACTGCAAAAGTAGAGAAGAATCAAATAGTTCATAGTAAATCAGAGCAACAATTTAATATTCAGTAATCTATAGGAGGGGTTCCGAACCCTTTGTGACTGTACCACTATGATCTAAAATATGTATTCTAGTATTTATTTTAAAGAGATAATTCACCAAAGAAATGAAAATTCTGTCATAACCCTCATGTTTTTCCAAACCTCTATGACGTTCTTATGTGGAACACAAAAGGGGATGTTTTAATTAATCAAAGCCCATCTTTTCAATACAATGACAGATGATAGTGTCTCACTTTAAAGGATCCAAAAGTATTGTAAAAGTAGTCCATGCGACTTGGGCCTCATATTCCAAGTCTTCTTCTTCTCGCATAAATACATGAACACTTAACGAAAATGCAAATAAAAGCTTAATGGACGTTAATGTTTTCACAGCCATGGTTTCTCAGCAAAACTTGGAATATGACACATAAGTCACATGGATACTTGTGGATCCTTTTTTAAGCTTTAAATTGAGGCACTATCCACCATTGCTATTGTATTGAAAAGACAGGCCAAGATATTAATACAATTATCTCCTTTTGTGTTCTGCAAAATAAAGAAATTAATATGGGTTTCAGTGACATGAGGGGTAATTTAAAATGTTCATGTTAATTTAAAAAAGATGATGAATTTCACAACATCTTTGCTTGTTCACTTGTGAAATATTTCCATTATTATTTTTCTTATTTTAAAAAATGTACACTTATTTTTAAAAATCGAATAATTGAATTCGGGTTTGCCTTTCTATCTCACAGACCCCTGGAGCTTTATGAACCCTAAACAACAGGAAGAAGGACGATAACTTATCTAAGTAAAATATAATTCATACATCATTTTTCTCGAAGATGGGTATCTCGTTATTGATGTCAATGACCTTGATGGTTGCTGTACATTTCGTGATGTGAACTACAAAGAAATGCAAATGTTAGGATGCACATTCTTCTTCATTACATTATATATGTCAATAAATTAGTATATATTTAAAGGAAGCTTGGATAGGTTTAATCATGAGAAGAACTTGTGTATATTGCAGGCAAGTTCAGTTTGACTGTACCTCCATCGCTCACAGAAAAGGTAAGCTCATACTGAGGCACCTCTTTCCTCTTAAAGTTTTGTTTGGCCACTTGGATTTTGCCATTGACCTGGTCAATGCTGAACATTTTATCAGATGGCCTGGTAGGGGTCTGGCTGACAAGTGTGTAGATTAGTAATGAGTTCAGTGTGTTCTCCTCGTCATCATCATGAACAGGCAGCACACCAATCAGATAACCTAAACGGAGAACAAAAATACATGCATATCATTGCAAATGTCAATAGAGAAAAATAGCTCACTGTTAACCATTTAAGCTGAAGTGTGTCATTTTTATGTTAAAATGCCTTCTTCCTCAGGGATAATTCCCCTAAAAATGCTAATGATCTCATCATTTGCTCACCCTCATGCCATTCCAGATGTGTATGACTTCTTTTGCAGAACACAAACAAAGATTTTTAGAAGAATATCTCTGCTCTGTAGGTCTTTACTCTGCAAATTAATGGTGACCAGGCCTTTGAAGCTCCAAAAACCACAGAAAAGCCACATAAATGTAATCTATAAGACTCCAGTGGTTAAATTCATATCTTCAGAAGCTATATGATAGGTATGGGTGAGAAACAGATCAATATTTAAGTCCTACTTAACATGAATCTCCACTTTCAATGTCAAAATATGAAAGAATGTGAAAGTGGAGATTTATAGTATAAAAGGACATAAATATTGATCTGTTTCTCACCCATACATATCAAATCACTTCTGAAGATGTAGATTTAACCACTGGAGTCTTATGGATTACATTTATGTGGCCTTTATGTGATTTTTGGAGCTTCAAAGTCCTGGTCACCATTCACTTGCATAGTAAGATATAATTCTAAAAAATCTTTGTTTGCAATCTGCAGAAGAGAGAAAGTCATTCACATCTGGGATGGCATAAGGGTGAGTGAATGATGAGAGAATTTAAATTTTTGGGTGAACTATCCCTTTAATATGCAGAGATAACTATAAGTAAGCCATTTGTAGGTTAATTTTACATACAAAAAAATGTGAACACTGACTCTGTGGCACAATCAAAACATTGGTCTGTTTGTTTGAGCCTCCCAGCATTATTGCCTCAACAAATGGTGTGAGATTGGGTCAGGACTATCTGTTTGAACAACCAATGGAAGACAGAGCAAGTTTCCAGAACATTATATTTCCATTTGGTGACGCTAGTGAAAGAGAAATAACACACTTCATTTTTAATCATTAAGATTATTAATGATCATAAAATGCATATATGTGCGTTTGCTATTGATTTGTCTAATTTCAAATGCACTTAGTTTAATATTGATGCAATACTTGTGTATGTGTGATGGTGAGGAGGGCATGGCCAGGCTGTGAGTGTAGCAGTTAAGCCTCTTGTTCGTCGGTAAACAAGGAAGCTGGAACTGCATTGACACTCAACAAGATTTTAATTGCAACTTAAAACACTGAACTGGAACACAGCTTTGTGTGTGTGTGTGTGTGTGTGTCTCTCTCTCTCTCTCTCTCTCTCTCTCTCTCTCTCTCTCTCTCTCGCTCTCTCTCTCCAGCACTCCTCCTCTTATCGTTCTCCTGCTGATTGGGCCGCTCAGCACCAGGCGTGCACACTCACACTCACAGCCCGGCCATGCCCTGCTCCTCGTCACAGTGTGTATGTACAGTAAGTGGTCATTGTTAACATTACCCATGGGCTCATTCTCCTGCACCTCAAATACAGCTTCACCACACACAGGTAAGTTATCATTCTCATCCTCCACCCTCACATGAATTTCCATGGGATTTTCCAGCTCAATACCCTGTTCATCCTCTGCCATTACCACCAATATGTACTACAACATAAACACATATATAATACACAAAACCAGGGTTACTATGTACATAAAACAAACTAACACATTAACTCTCTGGTCTTCGTGTCCATTATGTTCATGTAGTTGGTATAGACTGATGTTTATTCTTTCTTTCTTTCTTTCTTTCTTTCTTTCTTTCTTTCTTTCTGTTTTCTGTCCTGTGTTCTCACCATATCCTTCTTTTCCCTGTCCAGAGGGTCAGTAACATAGATTTCTCCATCTTCATTTATGGTAAACGGAAAGAGAACCCTTTCTTTCTGTACCAGCCTGTACATTGCGTTGGGATCATTGGAGCGCACCTATACACACACACACACACACATGCTCCCAGTTTAATGAGTTGTAAACAAAACAAAACACTGCCTACCGTAATATAACATTATTGCTTTCAGATCCAAACCTACCGATGCAATATATATGGGGTATTCCCCTTCAGTATTTTCCCTGATATTGATTGGTCCAGGGTTGATCCAGAGGTTTTGAACGATAGCAATGTTGACCCGTGCTGTGGTGCTCAGTGCATTTGGAGCCCCACCTCCCATATCCTCTACTCGAACAATCACAGCATAGTCTGGATCTTGAAGAAAATTCAGTTGTCTTCTCTCTGTTCATCCCAAAAAAAAAAAAAAAAACATTAATCAATTAGTACTTATATTACACTGTTCTCTGGAATACTTGAATCTGATTGGTAAATTGTGGCATTCTGAGGCCAAATATTTTTGCATAATGAACACTAAAGTGTATATTAAACGTTGCACCAGGAAACCCATTTCCTACATAGCTGTGCTAGTTTCGTATAACTTTATGGTCTCTTTCTGCTCACATAATACAATTATTTCATTTCAAGTCAGTATTTCATCTACATTTATTTATTTGTTAATTAGCCATGAAATAAGATGGAAAATGTACAGCCAGCTGGAAATATTTGCAAAATAAACCCCTTTAGGATGTTCAGGCTGATACAATATCTGGTTCTTCTGTCTGGGTTTTTGCTATATATTAAAGCTGCATTGGTGTTTCATGTGAAAAATGTGTTGAATATGTGTTAAGTGGTGATGTTTCAAGAAATAAAATCAGTTTTGTGGCTTTTAGGAATTTTCATATTAGCCTTTTATGGTAGCACTATTCACTGGTCAAGTTCATAGCATGATTCAAACTCTAGCATCATATTAGTCATCTACCACTAACTTCCACATTGCAGTTAGTCAGTAGCAGTTTAAGGAATGTTCGGGTTCAATACAAGTTTAGCTCAATCGACAGCATTTGTGGCATAATGTTGATTACCACAAAAATTTATTTTGACTTCTTAAATAAACTTCTTTGACTTTTTATTTTTATTTCTTAAAAAAAGCAAAAAACGAGGTTCCAGTGAGGCACTAACAATAGAAGTGAAAGGGGCCAATGTTTTAATGTTAAAATACTCACATTTTCAAAAGTATAAGCACGAGACATAAAGGATAAGTGTGTAAACATGATTTTAATGTGATAAAATCAGTCACAAACCTTTTCTGTGTAAAGTTGTAGCCAATCATACAACTTCGTTACCATGACGGTGTAATGTCAACAAACCATAAAACCCTAAAACGACTGTAAAAATGACGATTTAAACAACTTAAATAAAACACAAGTTTTAACAGAAGAATTAATGTAACTGCTTATATAATATTAAAAGCTTCACATTTCTGTGTTTACACCCTCAAAAAATTGTCCCCAGTTGAATTTCCTGTGTTATCTGTAGTCAAATGCTAGTAATTTAATTTATATATCTGATTCTTGCAATATGAGTAGAATTACTGGTTAAAGGGATAGTTCACCCACAAATTTAAATTCTGTCATAACTTATTCACCCTCATGTCATTCCAAACCTGTATTACTTTTTCCTTCCATGCAACACAAAAGATGATGTTAGGCAGAATGTTTGGCTCAGTCACATCTCCGTTTGTCTTCCATGACAGAAAGTAAGTCATACTTGTTTGGAACAACATGAGGTTGGGAATATAATTAATACATCATAATAATAAAGTTTTTGGGTGAACTATCCTTTTTGAGTCCCTCTATATGTCAAGTCAGGGTTGAGCAGAGCATAAAACTATAATAATATGATCAATAAGCCTCATTCATGAAACATTTGTAAATATATATAGCAAATTCTGAGTAATTTGTGCATAAAATTAACCTTCCTGAAAACTTTCCTCTGGATTCACAAACACTTCGTACTCCCCAGATGTTCTTAGTTAAACATGTGTATGTTAGTGAATTCCAAACATTCGTAAATAGGGGGCGTGTGCATGTTCATTCACAGTTATCATAATCCACGCCCATGAAAACACCATATAATGAACGCACCCTCGCAACCTGAATTTTATGAATGAAGAGGTAATTTTGAGAATCGAATAGTCCAGGAGGTCAAGAAAAATGTTTGGAGATGAAGCTTTACTCTAAAAGAATTTTCATTCACCACCTTATCTGGTTAAGTTAAGCGCATCGACAACATCATTGCGGAAACTTCCCGTGTAAACTATGATGTAACTGTGATATAATTAACTTGCAACTGAATCTTTAGAGAAATAAATAAAATGCCTAAACAATGTCTTTGACCGAAATGCTGTAAGCTAATAAAGATTTGAAAGCTTCACAACAGCGTGCGGGTTAATTTATAGGTTTAACAGCATTATCATTAACCAAAGGTTATGAACTGAACATGATTTATCAATGCCTATACTGAATTGGTGAAATCTAAATGATAGCTCATATCAAATGAAGAACTGTCCAACCAGTTACATTAGAGGGCATTCATTTTTATGAGAAAATCAACCAGAAATATTCTGTCCATGACCTATTGAAGAAATTAATGCAAGCATCAAAGAAACTTTTTTTAATCAAGTTTACGATGTAATGTATTGCAATTTATGCTATTTTTAAGGTTAATTTCACTCATTTGAATTGTTAGATATTTTCTTTATAATATCTATATTTATTAATTATAAAATTTCACTTCTATCATCAGTTTGTCTGAAAGGACACGCTTTGACGTCTTATGCATGATTTACACATTGTCAGAACAGGAGCAAGGGGAAAAACAAATTGTACCAAATAACTTTTGGAAAAATTAAACAAAATTTAAAAATCATTCAGAACAGCTTTACGAACAATTTACACCAAAATTAGTTCTGGTCCTGTTTCATGAATGAGGCCCATTGTAAGTGTTTCTGTGTGTTCTTACCAGCATGCTCGACGCATGTGAAAAATGGGTTGTTCTCGAGAGTTATGTTGTTCTTAGGAGCACAGAAGTTCTCAAACTTCCTCCTCAGAACATCAAGACTGCCACGAACCTCCCCTCGGCTGTACATTAATGTGGGTCTCGCCCTCAAAAACGCTTCTCCTGCAACACAACAGCAAAACACAATTTTTCTTGTTTTTAAGGGAAATAACAGTTTAGCACCATTAAAAAAAATAAGTCAAAAACAAAAACTACCTACACATTAACCAAAGTTACCAACCCTCTTGGCCAGTTATTTTGACACAAGGTGTTGGTGATTACTGGATTCGTTTATATAATTTTATTCAACCTCACAAAAAGCAATTTCTAGAAGAACTAGAAGCAATTATATTCACTACTGAATTTTCTGTGACTCTTAAATATTTTAATTGATACTTGAGGATGCTGCATAACCATGAAATACACATCAATACATGTTGCATCCTTGTTTGTGTATTTCTGTTATGAATGTGTTGGCTTACCTTCCTCTGTTATAAAGATCTCCCCACTGTTTGGATTGATGCCGAAGTAAAATGTGTTTGCGGGATTGGGGATTTGGTTCACAATGCTAAATCTCAGTTGAGCATTTGGTGTGTTAGGATCATCTGGATCTGAAGCGAACACCTGCACAAATGGAACTCCTACACACACACACACACACACACACACGAGATGACAATACAGCAATAATAAGTGTGCTTAATCATGAAGCTTTAGCACCCATTCTGATAATGTGTGTTCCTTACCTGCAGGCGAACGCTCTGTAACTCTACCACTGTATTGACTTTCACTAAAGATGGGATGATTATTGTTGACATCAACAACTTGCAAGACAACTGAGTAAGGCCCATCAACAATTTCATCATCTGCTGAGCGTGCCTCAATCTGAAGAAAAAAACCCAACAACAATACATTTTATATGCGTTGTATATAGGATTGCCACTTTTGAAGTTTTAAAATAAGGGACATTTAAAAAAGGGGTGGGGGGGGTCATGGCCCCTAACCACATCCTCCACAGTTTTCGCGTTCAAGTCCTCCTTGCAAGTTTGTACTTGTGAGGTCGGAAATCATATATATGATGTGATGGGCATTTTCAGGTGATTTCACCCGGAAAGAGCGGACCCATTTTGCAATTTCATATTTCTTTCTCACTTTTTCTCTTTATACAATAGAAGGCAAGAAGCTTTTTTAGCAAACAAAACAAATTAAGAGCAAATCCATGCATTAGTTGTGTAATTAATGCTTTATCTATCTATTGCCATTCTTGTGCGGCCACGTATAATGATGGGAAATGTAGTTTTGTTGCAAACGCTTGTTGCTGCATTAACCAGCTAAATTGTACTTATTTACCATCAAGTTTTATCGTTATTCTTCTTTAAAAGTACAAAAAAATGCATATAAACTGAACTGCACTGTCAAAATCCTCAAGTAAAACTGAATTATTACCAAAAACATTTAGCTTCCATCATGTTTCTTAAATTCACACACCCACAGTACAGAAAGTCGTGGCTCAAAGAGAATCCAGAGTTTCCCACTCGTAATTACTACTTTGTGGTGGCGTTCATTTGTGTTCAGCTCCAAATACTATGATCCCGACATGACTTGAATGCACCATTACAGTATACTTGTATGCAACATCATACAAAATTTTAGTTACCAACTGCATTTTAGAAATGCTCTATTTTTTTACGCATTTTGGTCAGCCATGATTCATTTATTCTGAGATAATTGCCAATAACGGGGTAAAGTGAGTAGTATCCAGCTGGTCATGTAATCTCAACATGTCTGCCGCATGACCTGCCCCATAAATAGAATAAAACTGCTTTTTCAAGACAACTGATATGACTCAAGTGAGAGTACATCAGTTCAAAAATTACTACTTATTTATGTGTAAAACTTTTAAAAGAGGAAAATATCACAGAGCGACAAAATGTGCTTTTTATCTTGAGACCGTTGGGATCTACAGATGGCAAAGCATACAATTTAGAATGTTATAAGCTAGGTAAAGAATTGCTTCCTATACCAAAGCGTGCTAATTATTACCAATAAACTGAATACAGATACAATAACATTTAGTCCAAATGAACAAGGCAACACAATAATTTTTTTGATTCAAGTCTTGTCCTTTATTTTGGAAGTTTATTTCAGTGTTTTCTTGTTCCTGTTTCTTGTCATGTGATTTCATGTTCCCTGCATGTGATCCCCTGTTCCCTGCATGTGATCCCGTCTTTTCTAGTCATGTGACCATCTTGTTTCATATGTTTTGTTCTTACTGGTTCATGTTTTTGTTATCCCATTATCAGTTCTGTCTATTCATTGGTTTGAATGAATCATTGTTATGAATTCAGTCTTGTCATTGGTAGTTTTGTTATCTTGTTAACCCTAGTCTGTCTATTTAAGGTGTTTGCCATTTTCCTTAATCCTGTATTGTGTTAATGTAACGTTGTCGGTTTGGATCTCTTTGTTTCACTGTCACTGTTGATTTGGATCCTTTCATGTTTTTAGTTAATAAACTGCATTTGGGTTCTTCTTCATCTCGTCCTCGTCTTCATCATTCTAGTCCTGCTTGCCTGCCTACACGTTACAGATTATTTATATAAAAAATAACGTCTTAAAAAAAATGTATCATGAAAATTCAAATTATGAACCATAATTAGGAATATTCCTTAGTAGCATTTCAAGTTTGAAGCACCACCTGTTTTCAGTAGGATGCAATCGAAACGCCAGCTGTATAGGTAACCCGCAGATTTAGCTTAATAATTTAGAAAAGAAAGTTTTTGTATTTTCTTAATGCTTTACTCATCTGCCACAATGTAATTTAATGTAATTATCTAAATTATTATTTGTATGATATAATTAAAATATATATATATTTTTTATTATAATCATAGATTGAATAATTGTTAATATGCGATTAACTGTGATTCAAACTATTTAAAAAAATATATTAAACAAATAATTATTAGCCCTAATATGCTATGCTCAACATTCTAGAAAAGACACAAAATGAACATTTTGTTTGTATTTTAAGACCCAAATATTTGTATGTTACGTGTAATGTGCATTACATCTAGGTGGTGGCTTTTATCAGGGCTCCATTCCAGAGGTTCCTCCAGGTACAGCCAGCCGTCTGAAGTGATTCTAATCTTTGCCTCTGTCTCTCCATTAACATGGAATGAAGAAACACCTTCAACTGCAGATGTAAACTGAACAGAAAAAGACAATTTGAGAACATCATTTCTATAATATTCTTAATCAACACAAAATGTCATGTTATGATAATTCTACATTAAAGCAGTAAATATGCCCATTACAAATCTTGTGGAGCCTACCTGGTAAATAGCATAAGGCACAGATGTGGCCTCAGGTACATCTAAAACTTTATGTCCTAATGGCCCCTTTTTGTCCTCCAAACCTATCCCATGAGCCTGTGAGGGGGAAAAAAAGGAATTACTAATGGATAATTAAACAATATAATGAATAAAAACCTAAATTGCTTGATTAAATCATAATTGCATAATTGCAATCACAGATAAGGATATTGACAACTTCTATTTTGTCAGTTATATACAGTATCTAGACAATCATGAAGGTTATTACAACATAGTACTTAAATCTTGACTGGTGACTGTTTGTGAATATTATTCTGTCTGAAAAGTAGATTTCCCTGCATACTCATCCTTAAAAAAGAACACCCTGCTTTAGATTACAGTTCTTAAAAAAGTCAGACTGTTTTAATAACTAAATAATTTTCTTACCTACTACAATATAACTAGTAATAGAGAGAGTAATTCATTTAAAATTGAATTTTAAAAAATAATTAAAATTTGACTGTGCTTTGAAAGTTGCCCATTACTGTTTTATGTAGAACAAATCATTTAACTTTCCAGTGAATGAATGAATCTGTCTGTGATTTTAACTGATTAATGGAGTGTGGACAGAAAATGGACTTCAGCACTGTTACTCATTTACAGACAGAACAAAATGTTGTAAGGAGACTACAAGGTCATTGATTTAAAATCCCACTCGCTCAGATACGTACAGTGCTGACGAGAAGGGTCAAGTACAGCAAACGTGCACCTCTCATCATCCTGAGCAACAAAACCTGATGGAGAGTTATAAGCTGTTAACAATAAGGAGTGCACTGCAACATTAAAAAACAAACAAACAAAAAAAAATTTCCTTTGCAAAAGCAGTCATATTCAACACATTTTTCATTCTCATTTATACGTGTGATATTTATTTGTTGAATAACTTCAGCAACATCATGACAGCTCCTTTAGTAGATGGTTGTTCCAAGATAATATTAGAGGCAATATTGGAGCCAGGGTATGCACACGTTGAGAATGGACCCTGGCCTTTTCACATTTCTGGGTTTGGAATGCGGAAGTAATCTAATAAAGGGTAAACTTCTATATCGGTGAATGTGAGACTACAGCAAATTTTATATTTGCTTACCCGTTTACTCCAATAACATTATGAAAAATCCACTATTACGTTTACACTACTTTCCACAAGAGGGAAAAAAATAGAGAGCTGTGGATTACGACAGTCAGAAGAGAGAAGATGCCAAGACGTCTTCTTAAGAACTTCCAATCTGGGTGAGAACAGACTTACAAAAACTCCTTTTTCATTATAAATCTTGACCTCAGCAGTCCCCTTGGCTATCATGATTTCAAGCTCGATCATACTTCCTAGCGCCATCCAGTGTTTTGCGCATGCGTCAAGCACTAGGAAGTGTAATCAAACCGGAAATCATGATCGTACTTAGAGACTACAATGGCACCCTGTTCTCACCCAAAATCGAATATATTGCTTCTGAAGACATGGATTAAACCACTGAAGTCTTATGGATTACTTTTATGGTGCCTTTATGTGCTTTTTGGAGCTTTAAGATTTTGGTCTTTGGTCACCATTCATTTGCATTGTGAGGACCTTCAGAGTTGAAATATTCTTCTAAAAATCTTTGTTCGTGTTCAGCAGAGGAAAGTTATAATTTAAAATATAAAATGTTACGCTACTAAATAAGCTTGAAACGCGTCATCGCAGTGTGTGAAAAGGGTCCATAGCCCAATTTCAGATTTCCCACACTGGACATAGGATATAAGCAAAATCATCTGTTTCTTTAATGTTAAACTTCAGTCAATGATTATGAAGAAAACACTTGTCAGTGACTTCAGATGAACTAGTCAACCAGAAGCCTTGAGTAATAGTTATTGTAAATTAGTTAAATTTCAATTGTAACATTACAAATATATCAACATATAAATATTCTGATCGAGTGCTATGCTGTGTTTGTGTACAGGAATTTGTGTAGGAAATTATTATTATTTTTTGTATTTGTATTTTGGAAAACAAATATAAAACTAGCATCTATTAATGTGTGGACATCTTGTCAGTTCATCAGACGATTTCTAAATATATCCAATTTCTGACTTCACGTGTGCTCAAAAATAGTGGACGAATGGCACTTGATGGTGACATTATGACTTGTTTGTCGCGTGGCACAGTGTAAATGTTTTTGTGTCAATTGCAGCTCATAAAAAGGTTTTTTAATGGTTACTTGGCATTCTAGCATGGATGGTGCCTTCTGTGACCGACAGAGCTAACTGAGTTTAAATCTTTGCATATGTGTATTTATGTCAGTGCTGTATGATCACAGTTTATGAATATTTGAAATGTATGTATTGGCATTTGTATCGAAAGCCTGAAGGATTAAACTAATTAACCATAAAACAGTTGTGGAAAACTGTTTCAACACTGGATCAACACATCTGAGAGGAGGTCCAAAATGATTCATATAATACAGTAACTCGTCCTCAGTTTTCAATTCCATTTTCAGTCCATGCATTTGACCTGTAAAGACATTCATTCTTTTTCTTTCTTTCTAACTTAAACCGCCCATTCCAAACCCATATCTATTGTGTCTGACCTTCTAGCAAATTCTACGTTATACAGAAAACAAAGTGGTGCTTTTTCAAGGTCATATCTTTAAATGATCAATACAATATCAACTTATTCTCATATTAAAGGATAACTCAGCTGATATTGGAATAAAACAATATTTTCCTTTGTTACAGTAAAATCTTTTGATTTCTGAATTTAACATGTTAAGATTATTAGACACGGTTAGTAAATTAAAGTATAAGTTGCAGATCACTGATCAATACAGGAAGCTGTGTACAGGTGTGGCTCCATAATTTAAGACTCTTATCCAGCAACAAAATACAGCGATAATAAACAGATTTATCTAGCAATGTTTATCTGATCAAACACATTACATACACTGCGTTTGTAGCAAATGGAGTCCATTAAGAGTGAAGTTGTGTTAATTGTTCTACTGAAATATTGCATTTAAAAAGCTGCAAAGTTTACTGCTTTACTGATACTGGATGTTTATTTCACTTGTATCTGTCACATCTATTGTTAAAGGCAGACACACTTAGAGACAGAAATGACACAAGATGACATTGAGAAGTTCATGCGACTTCTGATTACCCCCCCCCCTCCCCCACCTTCTGCTTAAAACTCATGATTGACATAATTTGCAGATAAATTATAGCAGTGTATCTTCACACTTGTGGGGGCATTCTGTTCCAGTTAAATCAATACATATTAAATGCCAGCTTAACAAGTAGCCACTGTGATCGCAGTAATGTTAAAGTGAAGTTCATGTATTTCTCTGATAATTTGACTTGTCAATCTGAAGGTGAACTTGCTGCTATGTTCTGAAAACAAACTAAATAACAAAATAATGTAGTGACAATCCATTAACAAGATACTAAAATGCTCTAATTACAGTATCATTTCTGACACACAGGAGGACCAGAGGCCTTGACACCCAAAAGGTTTATGACCTCTGATGACATTCTAACAGTACCAGGTCAAAAATGTCATAGCCACACTTGTTCCCATAGCAATACTCATAAATACATTTACAAACAGAATGCTAAAGTGCTACAACTAGACATTTAATATCATTAAATGTCCTCAATATGACTAAAGCTGATGAATACGAAGCAATGTCAAACAAGCTTGCTATAGGCTTTGAAAGCATCATCTCAAAGCAACTGACATATGCATATAACAAGATATATACTTAAGAATCAGCCTAAATGAAAAGATAGAAAAAAAGAAGAAATTAATGATACTATAAGAGACACAGACCTGTCAGCAGAGCTCCTATCCTCGACAGACTGAAGGATTCAGTCTTGCAGTGCTTCCTGCTGAAGTCAAAGTTTAACTCAGCTTTATTGAGTCTAATCATTATCTACTGATTCTCCGCTCAGGGGAGTGGACCTTCTGCTTGATATATTTTATCGTACAGATTGGCGAATAGGATATAGAATACAGGATAAAAGTTTGGATAAGTGTAGATGTGTGAGTATTCATGAAGAACAATGCACTACACCATTTAAATGAAAGGACACGCTCAATCTAGTGCGTGTCAATTCATTTGTAATCAGGGGCCTTTATTTGCAATTTTCCATGTAGGACAGATAAGGCACAAAGCATTTAAGCAAAGTTCTGAGACAAACTGGGACTAAAAAGTGCTTGGAAGAGAAGATGTCATACTCTTGAGTGTGAGTGTTGTGGCAGATGGACGAAACTGCACATTCACAGAGAGTGTAAAGGTCACCATAAGACATCTGTGTGTTCAGAATCTTGAGTAATAGAGAGCTGCAATATTTGCTCCTTTATTACTTGGCAGTCATTGATTGTGCTTTATGTTTGAGTCTCAGTTCTTCAATCCCACTGAAAATGAACAATTTGCTGGAACCTCTAGATTGTGTACAATTTAGAAATACTCATCCAAACTTTAGAAGTATTCATCCGAGACTACTTAAAAATAAAAGATTTACTTAAAACACTCTGGACAATTATTAATGGTGAGAGTGACAGAACACCTTTTTTTCCAGCAACTGCATAAGATAAATTAAAGCAAAAAAATGTGATGATCTCGATGAGAATATCGTAAAACATTAACTTAAAAATACATTGTAGCCACTTCCTGTAAAAGTAACAATTCATATGTAAAATGTCTACGGTTAAAGGCACCTTGAGCTGCAATCATTCCAAAAGTTCCCATGCAATATCAGCACAATGGAGAAAAGTAGGAGGCTGAAGGTTTATGTTAGTAACAAAGATACTTACATCCGGCATCAGTTCTGAAACAGGGAATCCCAGAGGTGTAATGTCATGTTCTGTCTGAACGTATACAGGCATTTAATAACAGTCATCACCACGCTCTCCTGGCAATAATAAACTTCTAAGTGTAACAAATGGGAAGTTGACAAACTGAACCCTGTTCAGGGTACCGGATCATTCGGTATCAACATGTGCAACACACTCTCACAGCAAAATAGTCAGGATTCGTATGACTTTTCTAAATTTGGCTAATTCGTATGATATCATGCGACTGCTCTCGTTTGAATTCCTACGACTTTCACTAAAGCCAATGACGTCGCTGGACATCGTTTCCATCTAATAACTGACAATTACTTGCTTCTGTCACACACAACATCTTCCTGTCATGTTTACACTCTCTACTGACTGGTTAGGATTAGATAAGGGGTTTGGGGAAGGGCATAATATTAATAAGAATGTCCTTAACACCTCATGTGCGGATCTCGCACTTCCACATTAGACATCTGGGAATTTGCGCATGAAGTCGTACGAATTTATGCGAACAAAATCATGCGAGATCATACGAAATAGCCAACTCGTAAATTATGAACGAATTTTCATGAGATCGGGTTGATATTTTCTGTGCAGTCAAGTTGGTATTACTCCCCTGTTGCCTGGAATAAACTGGGACATTTTGTGCAAACCAAGATTATACAGGCAGAAATATTTTAATAGCTGGCCTTGATATGAAATAGTAAAAAATATTATCCTGCTATAATAGTGAAATCACATTTCTTCAGTGCTGGTTAACACAATGATACTGCTGATAAGTTGGCAGTAATGTTTCATATTGAGTCCACCTGTCTCAAGCATAGCAAATTTTCATAATGAGCCATATCTAACAATCTGTTGGCCTCTCGCACTAAATATGTGTCCATTGCTGACTTGTTTGCAAGTACAAAAAAAAAAAAAAAAAAAACAGATATCAAAGCAAAACTAGCTTCAGTTTTGCACAAATTTAGAGAGGAAACACAAGCACTACATTCATACCCACCCAGTATCATTCACACAGCAATGGCCACATCAGAATGTCACTAATTTGTCAACAAAAGAATAACAGGAAAAGATGTGCTATACTGCTTTCCCAATGATATAAACAGATACACATACTGTAGATAAATGTAACTGTTTTAACAACCATTAGTAGACTAACTATTTTAACTATTTTATATTTAACTATTAATAATAAATTTTAATTGATTACTATCAAATTTGGATGTAAATACATCCAAATTTAAAAACTATTATGTGTGGAAAAATTACAGCAAATACACCATTCTACAGAATTATTTGTTTTATCCAAATGTACATAAGTATTTCACCATTAGGGCTGAGGTTAAAATCAAAAGACCATGCTGTAATCTACGTCAGACATCTGTAGATTATGACTGACACTTTAAAATCTAAATTTCCTCTTCTGCATCAAATGTTACAGAAATGACAATGGATAGAGTATGATAATATGCACCCACTACAGGAACAGCTGGTGCATGTTCTTGTCAAGGTTAATCTATGGGTAATGTATTTCTGTTAATGTGTGACCCTTGCATGTACAGTGCAGACCACTTGCTTTAAGTACATACTTTCCACATACAGGGCATGTGGGCGGATAACGAACGAGATGTAAAGACCCAAGCTGAGGGGTCAAATAATGACATAAAAATGCTTTTCAGCTTTTCTTTCTGGACTTATGAAGTTCCAAAGTATCAAGATATTCCAGACATATCGTAGAAAACAAAATATTTTATTTATTTTAGATATTACACGCTCAAACTGAGCAAAATGTAATGAAAAAAAAATATTTTTACACACATAAGATACAATCAATGACGATTTTCAACTCAAAGCAAAATTCTTTCACGAAATTGATAGGATGTTAAATAGGTTTAGAAATTTTGGGATTCCCAGGAAAATTCTGTGCAATCCATGACTTTTGAAATGTTTAGAGGAAGATCGGTAACACTAGAGCGTTCTGTCCATCACAGAGGGAGCATGAAGCCTGTAATCGTTGTTCACCTACAGCACAGTCTAATATAGACATAGTCTTCTTCAAAAACTAAAACACACAGTAAATGGTGCAGAGCAAACATTTGACAGTCACATCAGACACTTTACAAAATGTATATTATTTTGCCTCCAAACTTCATACAATGCTTACATATATACATTCAGAGCCCAAAAGCCCTACATTACAGACAGGTCATGACATGATTTGGACTTGAGTTTAAAGGCTGCTTGCTTGTTCTTCTTGGCAACGATTTTGTCAATGAAACGCTTTGCTTTTTTGGATAAACTCTCCTGCCTCTTATAAAGAGCACGGCGTCTGGTGATGGTCTCCACGCTGTCTCTTCGCAGACGAAGCTGGCGGATGATACCTTGAAACAGCGGCCAGACATTGTGTTGCATCGCTGCTGATGTCTCAATAAACTTACAGTCAAACACGACAGCACATGCACGACCATCTGAAAAAATAGAAGGTTACATTGTCTTAGTGAAATAATGCAAAAATGTAAAGAAAGGGTAGGCTACTTGAATAATCCCAGGAGATAATTTGCAGAATCTGGTGATTAAATAAGCCTAATAGCTGTTTTAATGCATTATTATAGGTCTCTCTGCAGAAAATAAGTAAACAAATACTTTTGAAGATTAATGATTTAGTGGAAACCATCCCTGACTTTTAGTAGAGATGCATTTAGACTTTACCCATTTAAATCCAGAAACACACTTACCACTAATGGACACTTCTCGGCAACGGACCAGGTCACATTTATTGCCAACGAGGATGATGGGAGTGTGGTCAGCCTGGCGCTCTCGCCGCAACTGAATACGGAGCTCGGACGCACGAAGGAAACTCGATCGATCCGTTATGGAATAGACTATGATGAAAGCATCTCCTGTCTGCAGACAACGCTCCTGCGTCCAGCTGCCCTCATCCTGATGGGCAGAGAAATTATGAGCTCCCAGAAACCTCATAACCAAGTATATAGCTAAACATCAATTGTCTAATATTCTTACCTGTGAATCCCAAGTGTCGAGCAGGGTAACTGTGGCCCTTTCACCATCTACCATCATAGTCTGCTCAAATATTTCACCTGAGAATATTTCAAAAGGGGAGAGAGTTGATACTTGATGTTCTGAATATCAAGACAAACTTTGGAATATTCTAATGAGGTAAATCACTCAATTAATCACAAAATTTGACAAAAATTACTTTTTGAAGGGGGCCATTTAGACTGAATGCTTTATAGAGATGTTCAGCTTTGGTGTAAATTTGTTGGCGAAAACAGAATGCTAATTCACCATGGGTTCCCTCATGATTTTCCTATGGGTTTTATATTTATTTTGCAAAATAAGGTGTGTGGTAAACATTACTAGACAATAGACGTTTTGCTCTACATCATAAGTTACAAACTTTCATACCTCAAATGTGAATTTTGATGCTGCCATGTAGTTTTTTTTTTTTTTTTTTTTTAAGTATGCACTTCAACATGGCTTAAAAATTCAAAACATTTTATGTTGTAGAACAAAACGTCCACCTATCATCAAGTAAAGTTTACCACAGGCCTTATTTTACTCATAAGTTGAAAACCCCATTACAAAAGCCCATAGGAAAATTCAGAGGGAACCCTGGTATAATCCTCTTGGGTTTCTGGACAACAATCAGTACAGCTCTATTCACAGTAGCGCCATGTTTGACAGGAATGAAAACGAGGCTGTGAAGGATAGCCTTACTGTCTCTTCAATGACACACGCACAGTCTATAGCTACCAAAAAGCTCCTAGATCACTCTAATTTTCCACAAGGTATGTTGTCTGGAGTGTTTTGTTTACTGAAATTTCTTGGAAAGATATTTTAAAATGTTTTGTTAACGAAAAGATCCAAAAACACTATTCAACTGTACGACCCACTGAAGAGGCGGCAAGCCTATCCCATTCCCTCACAGCTTCGTTGTCATTGCCAAAAATCAAAGATGACGCTGCAGTAAATGTTCTTGAACGTAGGTGCCTCGAGACTCGATTTTTCAAAGTTTTCACTCTTTTTAACTGGACGAAGGCAAAGGTCAAATACAGCGCAGACGGACGCAAAAACGCGTTTGGCGTGAACGGCCCCTTAGACTGTAATTAAATGGTTTGACTTTGTGGAGCCTATGAGATCGAACAAATGTTTGATTAAAAAAAAAAGTTATATAAATAGCCGTCTAAATTAAAAATATGAAAATGTGTCAAACACAGTAGGCTACGCACTGGGTGATTGCAGGCGGTGATGTTTGATATTAACTTTATTATTCTAAAGTATAAAGAAAAATTATAGGCAAATGTCAACATACCTCCATATAACTCGCATTCGCTGCCCATACTGTCTGATGCTCCAGCGAATATACTTGCGAGCGCTGACTTCCCGACGCCGTTGTCTCCGATCAGGACAACCGTGAAGGGTCCGATCGAACTGGGAGTCGCAGATTCGGATGAGACAGCAGAGTCGGAAGAGGACGACAAGCAGCTCTCTGTGGAGCTCGAGAATGAACTGGAACGGGACACCTTACCGATGTCGGAGGTCGTGAAACCACCGCTCAGAAGCTGCCGTCCATCCGTCCCGCAGATGCTCCACCTGTGCAAGTGATGCTGCACGCCTAAACTGTGGCGCCGCATACTCGCAAGTAGGGTCATGTGATACAGTTACAGTTCTGCTAAAGAAAACTCGTTTAGATGCTCGAAATGCAGTATTCGACGGTTTCTTTGAGTGTGACTGACGCCCTAAGTTCTATTTCATCACACAAATCAATCGAGTCCATTAAAAAAGTGGTCCAATTATAGGCTAGACAGCATTCAGTAGAAACCTGAAGAATAAATGATGAAATTTGTCTTGGCTTCTTGGCGTTGTCTTCGATTAAGGTCTTATGAAATCAGGATTCGTGGTAATCCTGTCTGTGTTTGCGCAGTAATGTGCTTTGAGCTCTCAATGCAGTTCGTGGTTATATTAAGGACTCGGTAGCAGCGAGGGTTTCCTTGACGTCACTTCTCCCTCCCAACGGGCTACAGCGGGTCTTTCCTGATACCGGCTGGTTGGTGGGAAATGCAGAATATAATTTGTGCGCATCGAGCAAGTCGTGATCTAGACGTCCGTGGTGTGCAGGATGAGAAGTGCTCGTTGTGTTGACGGCAATACTAAATCTTACTGAGAGCTGTGTTTCAGGTCCTCTCAGATTCAGGCTGAATATAAACTGTGATTTGCACACATGCAATAGAACAGATTAAGCATCAGATATTTAGAAAAAAATTTGCACACTACATGGAAACTGCATACTAAGACCAACTGAACAAAATACATTGGGAAATTATGCAACCTCGATTAGTATGATGGGTAGTGCATTAACCTTAAGGCCAGGTTAAAGGAGGACAATAGGACAGTAGATCCTGTCTGTTTCCCAGGACAACCAATCCCATTCAGTAAATAAATACATTCTCAGTAGCTAGTTTTGAGTAAACAGATACAAAGGACAGCAAATTCTATGGATATAAACATACTTTTTTGAAGACCTAACTACTGATAATCAAAACTATACTAAATAATATTAAAACACAACTGTCATTATCGTAATCAGTGCTGGGTAAGTTACAAAAAATAGTAGTCCACTACAAATGACTAATTACCTCTCTATATTTGTAATCAGATGACTTTACCTATTACTTAATCACATTACAAATTACTTTATTTTTCTAAAACAGAAAAGGTTGTCTTTCCACTGAACAAATGTTTACATCGTCTCCGTGTTCATTGTTGTTGTCCCTTCAGATGTTACAGAAACACAAACAGACTTGCATATGAACATTATTCATATTTTAAAAGTATTCTACATAAATTATATTATTTTAGAAATATGTGTAACCCAGTGGTGTAGTAGTGTATGAAGAGGTGGGCATACTGTGATTTTATGAAAGACCCCACCATAAAAAATACACAAAAAAAAAAAACACAGATCAATATGATATGTGCATAAAAGAGACATTTGTATTTGATGTCTTACAAATATCATATTTCACTTTATGATTCTTTTGAAAATCATTTGAACTGTGGTATTAGGGCATCAAAAGAAAATGTAGTTGAATTCATGAGAATTAGAGCTTTCATTTGATAGATGATTTGTGTATGTAAGTGCTATTACAAAGGCTTTTATATTCTACTACTCTTGGTTGTGCTGATTTGCCACGCAAATGTTTTCAGGCCTTATTTTGTTATTTTATGTAACATAAATGCAAAAGTAATGTGTGTGTGTGTGTGTGTAAAGTGAATATAAAAAGTCTACACGCCCCTGTTAAAATGCCAGGTTTTTGTGATGTAAAAGAATGAGACAAAGATAAATCATGTCAGAACTTTTTCCACTTTTAATGTGACCTATAATAATGTGAACAATTCAATTGAAAAACAAACTGAAATCTTCGTGGGGGGAAAATTCAAATTAAAAACCTTACAATAACCTGGTTGCATAAGTGCTGAAAGCAGGATAAATGGGCAAGCGTAAGAATCTGAGTGACTTTGACAAGGACCAAATTGTGTTGGCTAGACAAGTCAGAGCATCTCCAAAACGGCAGGTCTTGTGGAGTGTTGTATGTGGTGGTAAGTACCTACCTAAAGTGGTCCAAGTAAGGATAACCGGATAACCTTGGGCATCATCGAAGGCTCATTAATGTACGTGGGGAGTGAAGACTAGCCCGTCTGGTCTGATCCCACAGAAGAGCTACTGTAGCACAAATTGTTGAAAAACTAATGCTGGCCATGATAGAAAGTTGTCAGAACACACGGTGCATCACAACTTGATGCTTATGGGTCTGCATAGCCGCAGACTGGTCAGAGTGCCCATGCTGACCCCTGTCCACCACCGAAAACGCCAACAATGGGCACGCGAGTGTCAAAACTAGACCTTGGAGCAATGGAAGAAGGTGGCCTTGTCTGATGAATTACGTTTTATTTTAGATCATGTAAACGGCCAGGTGCATGTGCATCATATACCTGGGGAAGAGATGGCAGCAGGATTTACCAAGGGAAGAAGGCAGGCAGGCCGGCCGGCCGGCGGAGGCAGTGTGATGCTCTGGGCAATGTTCTGCTGAGAAACCTTGGGTCCTGGCATTCATGAGGGTGTTACTTTGACACATACCACCTAAGTACATAAAGCTTGTTGCAGACCACGTACACCCCATCATGGCAACAGTATTCCCTGATGGCAGTGGCCTCTTTCAACAGGATAATGCGCCCTGCCACACTGCAAAAATGTATTTAGAATGAAAGATGACAAATTGTTCAAGGTGTTGACTTGGTCTCCAAATTCCCCAGATCTAAAACTGATTAAGCATCTATATGATGTGCTGGACCAACAAGTCCACTTCATGGAGGCCCCACCTTGCAACTTACAACTTACAGGCAGGTGGTTTTAATGTTGTTGCTGATCGGCAACTGTGCAAAAGTCTTAGGCACAAAATATATTTTCCAAAAACATTTGTCTTAAAATCGTTATTTATATCTTCATCTTTAGTGTGTCAATAGGAAATATAAATTTAGACTCCCAAACAGTCCATTTGCAAATAGAATAGAAAAGATCTGCCAACAACCAAGAAAAACTGTCCATGTGTACCTACAAGAATTGGTGCCGTTTTGAAGACAAAGGTGGTCACACCAAATATTGATTTAGCTTTTTTTTTTATGTTTACTGGACTTTGTATGATGTTAATTGATAAATGAAAACTTATTATGGCATTATTTTTGAAGACATCCACATAATGCAAAATGTTTCACAAGTGCCTACAACTTTTGCACAGTACTGTACACAAACACACACATAAATACACACACACACTGATCGGCAACAACATTAAAATCACCTACCTAATATTGTGTAGGTCCCCCTCGTGCTGACAAAACAGCACCAATCCCAATCTCAGAATAGCATTCTGAGATGAAATTCCTCTCACCGCAATTGTACAGAGTGATTATCTGAGGTACTGTAGACTTTGTCAGTTTGAACCAGTCTGGCAATTCTCTGTTGACCTCACTCATCAACCAGGCATTTCCTTCCACAGAACTGCGACCTAACTGGATTTTTTTTGTTTGTTTTTAAGGCACCATTCAGAGTAAATTCAAGAGATTGTTGTGTGTGAAAATCCCAGGATATTAGCTGTTACAGATATACTCAAATCAGCCTGCCTGGCACCAACAATCAACCATATGATTATCTAATCAGCCAATTGTGTGCCACCAGTGCAGTATTTAAAATCACACAGATACAGGTCAGAATTGAACTTAACCAAGTCCAAATCCTCTGTAGATTGCATTGCAGTCTCTAAAATACTACACACCATGCAGACAAAAACACTACAATAAGCACTCAGAAAGTTAAAGACATTTATAATGTACAAGCACAACATCACTGATGCTCATGCTCTGTATTTCATTCATGCACATAAGCATGCACTGAGCTTCAGAATACATTAATTTAGTGGTCTGGTCAACGGGGCAGAAATGAAAGATTATAATGAGTTATTAATGTAATTGCTGGATTATGATGACTGTTTCTATATTCAAAATTGTTATACTGTAGATGAAGAGGATTGGACGGATAAGAGAAATCTCAGCAGAGTGCTGGATGACCTTCACTCATTCATTTCTCTAAGAGCAGATCAGACTATAGGCCATTAGAGATCAGAGCTTGACAGATAATACGCATGACTCATGCACCAACTTGAAACTAAATACAATATGGCACTTGCTGGTATGATAACTGTATTACATTTATCAGTATGGAACTTAATGAAAGCATTTAGGAAACAGTGTCTACAAAATTGATTAAAGTGTTCTAGGGCAGATTATGTGTGTTGTTCCTACCCTATGGGAGTGGAGTAAAGCTTTAAATGAACAGCATGCATGTAGCATAAATTGCCATGTCTTACAAACCGAGTCTGAGACCTGAGTTGACCAGTAATTTCAAACCCATAGGACTTTCTTTCTGTTAGGCTGACATTCTGTCTAACACCTCATTTTGTGTAACACGGAACACAGAAAGTCACACAGGTGTAGAATAACGTGAAGGTCAGTAAATCATGACAGAATATTCATTTTTGGGTGAACTATCATTATTGCATGTGCATTATTGTATTAGCATGACTTTATCAATGACATTTATTTCACCTAGCTTAAAGAAATAGTCCACACAAAAATAAAAATTCTTTCATAATTTATTCACCCTCATGCCATCCCAGATGTGTACGACTTTCTTTCTACTGCAGAACACAAAGATTCAGCTTTGTAGGTCCACACAATGCAAGTGAATGGTGACCAAAAACCACATAATAGTTGCATAATTTTCTTCTAAAGATCTTTGTTTGTGTTCTGCAGAAGAAAGAAAGTCATACACATCCAGGATGGCATGAGGGTGAATAAATGATGAGAGCATTTTCATTTTGGGGTGAACTATTCCTTTAAAAATGTCACTTATGCAGTTCAAATTCTACTATTATGTCCTTACCAACCTAACTAACCAGCAATTTCTGAGCACATCAGTTATTTGTACACTACAATGATTTGTGTCTTATATTCTTCTACAGTTGGAATAGGCTGCAGTGACAACCAGTACAACTGATGATACTTACAGTAAGGTGTTGGCAGTCTTAGCTGAAGAACATAACATGCATCCCTACAAACAGCATAAACATTGTATTAAGTTGCTCTGGTAACCGTTGGTGGGATATCATTATCATTGCCTGGACAGTGTTAAGTCTGCGGAGGCTGCTCATACACACAAGTGTCTTAAAAACACACGGTCTCCAACACTCAAACAATCCACTTGAGATACAGACGCACACAGAAAGACAGCATCTATGACTCCAGTTAAACCCAGTCAATAAACAACAATGGCAAAAAACATGCACCAAGGTTTGTTGCGTTAATGAGTCACAAAGCTGACAAGTTAATTTCCTGCTTGTTGTGTCAGTGTTTCTGTGATACTGACAGTGGTCAGATTTGGATGGTAACTGATTTATATGAACCGTCTGTGCAACCAACTAATTTTCTCAACATCATACTGATTGATTGGTCTATGGAGATGGAATAATCATGGTCTGTGGATACATTTAAATGAATAGTTCACCCAGAGTCATTATTTACTCCCCCTCATCTCATTCCAAACCAATATGGCTTTCTCTGTTCTGTGGAACACAAAAGTAAAAAAAATAAAAAGTATCTTTACATGCATTTTTGCCATTTAATGAAAATGAATAGTGATTTCGAGCTGTTAAGCAGCATAAGGTACAAAAACACCATTTAAAACAATGAGTCAACAAGACTCGTGTACCATTTTCCAAGATCTCTGAAGTCACACAATCACTATGCGTAATGAACAAGTTGAAATTCAAGTCTACACAAGCTCAAATCAAAGATTAAATCCTATTACCCTAACCCTAACCAAAGAGGTTTGATGTTACTGATGACCAACAACCTCAGAGAATAAATCAAACAATTCACTAAAAACTAATGCATAAAACCTTTTAGTTCAGATAAATGAATAGAGTGAATCGGAATAAAGTCCATACAGGATTATACCAGATCCAGGATTTAAATATCTAAAAAAAAAAAGCCTAATGATATTGCCTGTCAGCACCCTTTTTTGTTTTCTATTCTGTTGATATTTCTGATTACGTTATGAATCTATTTCTGTGAACTGCTCTGAATCATCAGATGGAGCAGATTTCCAAATATACGGGTTCCATAAATGGACAAAACACACTGCACTCTATAATTCTACATGAAAACTGTAAATAGATACAAAGAATGATTTATTGACAGAACACATTTAAAACATGTTCAAACATACAATATATATTTACACCAAGTGTGGTGGCAATAGGTTTGTACTTTAGATTGTGCTTTAGGATTGTGAAGTGGTGCTCTGAAAGGCATATGTAATGTGGTTATGGGCATGATCTAAGTAAATATCATTATATGATTGAATGGCTCCAGAAAAATGCCTCCAGTGCATGAGCTCAGACATGCTGACACGTTGCGGCAATGATGCTGCGCTGTCGGCATGGCGACCCAGCTGACATGCTCTTCCAGTCTCCTCGCTTACCTCCTTCACGACACCTGGTGCAAATACACACAAATTAATTAACAACAAATTAAAAGAACAAACAAATAAAACAAACAAACAGTGGCCTATGAAGTATTTGGACACTTAAGACACATATACAAATGTTTTAATTTAATTGGATTAGATAGCAAAACAACAAACCAAGTGGCATCAGCAAACAAATGATTGACATTTTCTCAGAACTAATGCCACTTTCATTTCTGCAATTACTTTTAACTAACTGGCCTAAAAAGTTCAAACCGGTGGCCTAGCTGTGTAACCACAGGTGTAGTTCACCCACAAATTGTAATTCTCTCATCATTTACTCACCCTCATGTCATCCAAGTTTGTGTATAACTTTCTTTCTTCTGCAGAACACAAATTAAGATTTTAAGAATATTTCAGCTCTTTAGGTCCATACAATGCAAGTGAAGCTTTTTCAAAAATGTTAAGCTCCAGAAGCACATAAAGGCAGCGTAAAAGTAATCCATAAGACTCTGGTGTCTAATTCCATATCTTTAGAAACTAGATAATGTGGGTATTCATTTATTAATTTTTTTTAGACTTTCACATTCTTCTTTTGTTTTTAGCAATTCACATTCTTTGTACATATCGCCACCTACTGGGCAGGGAGCAGAATGTAAAGTAAAAATGTACTTAAATATTGATCTGTTTCTCACTCACACCTATCATATCATTTCTAAATATATGGATTTAACCACTGGAGTTTTATGGATTATTTTTATGTTGCTTTATATGCTTTTTGGAGCTTATTAATTACATTATTTTCTTTCTTTTGAACTTGCGACTCCAGGTGTGGTAGTCAGCGTCTTTATGGACATATTCCACCATATTCCAGAAAGGTTTTGCTTGAAAAATTTTGATCTTTGGTTTGATATTTTATTATGTAATGCAATGATATTCATACATTTTAAGTGTGGCTTTAGTGTCCAAACCCTTTTTGCAGTCACTATTAATATGCAATGGAAAGGGAATCATCCAGTTCCTCAAAAGTGTCTCCAACACTTTGAGTGTTATGCATTTATTTACCTGGGGTGTCTCCATCTCCGGCGCACTGGCAGCCCAGAAGGCTATGAGTGAGGCAGGTGGTATTAGGCTCAAAACTGAAAAGGTCCCGTAGCTCCTCAGCAGAAAAGCTAATATGCTCTTTCTTCTTGGTCAGGTCCACCACTGTGCCAGAAAGCCCCTGTTTACTCACCTGCCGCTGATAAATCTTCTCTTCTATGGAGCCTACAAGAGAAACGTGCACACTTCTGCACACTCACGCTGATTTGCAAACTCTGTAAACAAATGCTTTTTTTTTTCCATCCATGAATCATCAAACTGAAAGCCTTCCAAAAATAAAGTGTCACATCATGTGCAATGTGTCATAACACAATTCATTGGTAGAAAATAAAGAGAAACAGTTTGTGTGGGTTATGATTTATGAACGGCATTGAGACTTCAGTTTTAGTTCAAGTACTGCTTGGTATTGCACTGTCATAACACACAGCTAAATTTTGGTATTGGCAAAGGGGAACTTAGTGTGATTACACACTTTTTCTGTTGACACTTTGCAAATGTCCTGATTACCTGTTAGAAGAAATCTGTAGATGTGAACGGTTTTCTTTTGTCCATCTCGCCACACACGTGCCATGGCCTAACGGATGAATATTAATAATTACTAGACAGACAGAAAACATTCATCATGGCAGTAAAACAAATGTGATCATAACAAATGCATATGAATGATGAAGAGCACTGCAGAAATAAATACAACTTGAGCAACACTTACTGTCACAGCAAAATAAGCTTAAAGGATTTTTTTTGTATTCACTGACATCTAGTGGTTAACATTTTAGGTGGGACATGGAAAAGCACATAGAAAGAAAACAATAGGGCAGTCTTATCATAATGTGTGATACCTGATCTCACAATCTTGAGCTTTATTTAGCATTATGTAGTGCTGTCTGGTGCTATGTTCTTGTGTACTTTGTGTAATAATGCATTGTTGCTTTGCAGTGTTGCATGGCTAATTGTTATGTTGTGGAAGTCCTCTGACCTGTATGTCATTGGCTGGATTCCAGTCTATATCATATAAAACAAGATGGGAGGCACCAATGAGGTTAAGCCCCACCCCTCCGGCCTTTGAACTGAGTAGCAACAGGAAGTTGGAGGAGTCAGTGCTGTTGAAAGAGTCAACGATGCGTTGTCGCTGCGCAACTGGTGTCTGTCCATCAAGCCGACACCATTTATAGCCTATATGATCACAGACGTCCTGCAGTAAGTCAAGTGTTTGAGTGTAGTTAGACACCAAAACAGCCCTAGAGAGACAGAGAGACCATAAATACTCTGAAAACAAATAATATTATTGAATGTTTTTTCTTGTTTTCCAATAAAATCTTCGAACAATCCTTAAAACAAGATCTGTTCCATTTCGAATTAAACTGCTTTTTTTAGGCCTCTGATATGACTGCAGTCTTCATCTTTTATAAGCGTACATCATTTATTAATTTTGTCAAAAGGACTATTAATTCCTTTAGGTATAAAACTTTCTAATGTAGAAAAAATATTGGACCTTTAAAATTACATTTAAAATGAGATGATGTCTGTAATCAGTTTAAAGAGTGTAATTTTTTCTATGTTAATTTATTTGCATAGACAACTATAAGAAAACAATTTGGAGGTTGAATAACCCAAAAAGGGCACCATCTGTAGCTGTGTGGCACTAACAAAACTCTGCTCTATTTGTTTAATCATCCCGACCCGCCTGACATGGCAACATTGACTCAACCAATGGCATGAGAATATCCGTTTTTTAAACGGGGAAGAATTCAGGAAAACTGTTTTAAAACAATCATTACTTTTGCAATTTCGTTTTGATGCTAATAGTGTATTATGTCTATGGCAAAAATTACCAGGCATGTGATGATATTCTGTAAAATGGTACATCACAGGAATAAACATGCCTGATATTGTTATCGTAAATAATTCTAGATCACCTTTCAGCCAAATTGTTTAGTTTTTCAGATTGAACAGTCGTTTTATTCCCCATCAAGATTCCCAATATTGCATGTATGTGATATAAATGTCACATGTGCACTTTAATCTGTTCTAAAAAGACTATGACAGATTTGTTTAATTTTTTTCATTTTCAAATAAACTAAACAGTGTGATTGTTCAAAAGGGACTTTAAATGTTTGCAGCTTTGCACTTTAAGATGGTGATTGACTATTTGACTTACTATTTATTTTCAAATATGTTTTTACTTTGTACATTTGTACATTTTATTATTGAATATTATTTTTATATTTTTGTGTAATTATTTAAATGTTCAATTACGTTTTTTAAATGTTCAGGGTTTTTTTCTAAGTTCTTTGTTACCTGTTAATTTAAAAGGCCAGTTTGGTATTGAAAAAAGTAATTAAACTTATTAAGAGAACAACAATAAAATTAGTTTACTATTCAACCAATTTTTGTAATGTAATTCAATACCGTTAATATACCATATACTGTGATAAAAGCTTCAGAATTATCTGGATGTGAAAATGTGATAATGTCACATGCCTAGAAATTACATGCTTCACCTTTAGGTGTAAGTTTGACAGCAGTTGTGTATGTGTGTACCTGTCTGTACGATTCACTTTTTGTATTGCTGAGAGCAGGTCTGTTAGAACTACAAGTTTCCCAGAGTCTGCGGTGCTGAAGGCTCCTGTAGAGTAACCCTCAGGAAAGAGTTCCATAATTCCATTCTCATACATCTCATCCTTATTTTCCTGAAGCAAATACCACAAATAATCAAAAAGCAGCAATAATCAGATAAAGAACATAAAAGAGCAAGATAACAGCATCTATTTCAAACATCCGCCCCAGGCAGAACACATTTCTGTAGAGGTGTGTACCTGTAGAGTGTTATAGAGCAGACCGGGATGGTTGCAAAGCTTCTTGAGAGCATTGATGCATGCCAGGTGTGGGCTGTGTGTGTAAGAGTGTGTGCTGGTGCCAGAAAGGCAGGCTCTGATGGGTCGTGTGGCCAGCAGGACACCGTACAGACGTAGCTGCAGCTCGGTGGGTTTGCAAAATACAGTCCACTCTATCCGCTCTGATAAATACTGATTAATGATCTCCTGAGTACGCCGTAATGTGAACACACCTGTTAGACGAAAGAGCTCAGCGGCACGCTCCTCTCCGATACATCTTTCTTCCTGAAACACACAGTTACTGTCAATGCATAACACTCTACATGTTGGACGCACACATAAACACTCAGTGGTAAATTTTCTAAATATATCAGCTTAAGAACATTGCTGATAAATTGTATACTCAAAAGTCATATTCATTTTACTAAACCATGCAGACTTTTATTTCAAAATCAGATCTGCTTAAGCATGTTTCAGTGTGAATTCAAAACCCTAAACTCCCCTAACCCTAACTAGCCCTAACCCTAACCTAAAAAACAGATAGCACAAACACATCTTCAAGCAAAACATTTAACAAAAAAATATAAAAAAAATTATTATATATTTAACAAAAAAATAAAAAAAAATAATTTCAGGGTTTCAAATGATAAAACAACAGATAAACTGTTCAAAATTAAGACAAAAGTATTTAGCACTTTCTGGTTGTCGAATGTTAGTGGAACATGTCTATAGGTAATGTGATAACTTACACCATTGGTTACTCTGCTAGAACACGTTAACTTAAATGTGGAACCAACTTTATACATCAACAAAAAAATGTTAACACCTGTTCATTAAAAGTCATTGCAAAAAGGACTTTCATTTACTGATTTTGATTTGATAGAATCGAATTCACTGATATTCAGAAATTTTAATTGTGATTAAAAATTTAAATTCTCTCATTATTTACTCGCCCTCATGCCATCCCAGATGTGTATGAATTTCTTTCTTCTGCTGAATACAAACAAAGCTTTTTAGAAGAATATTTCAGCTCTGTTGGTCGTTACAATGCAGGTGAATGGTAACCAGACCTTTAAAGCTCCAAAAATCACATAAAGGCCACATAAAAGTTATCCAGAATACAATGGTTAAATCCATATATTCAAAAGCAGTGTAATAGGTGTGGGTGAGAAACAAACCAATATTTCGGTCCTTTTTTAACTATAAATCTCCACTTTCACATTCTTTCACGTTTTAAGTGTCCAAATACTTTTTGGGCCACTGTAGGTGTACGAGGGTATGGATTTTGTGCGCTGTACCTCAGTGCAAGTGGGCTGGCGAGATCTGAGGATGGGTTCTTCATAAACTTTCCTGTATGCTGCAGATGTTCCCAGAATTCCTGGATTTACAAACTCAATGATAGAATAAAACTCCTGCAGGTCATTCTGCACTGGAGTACCTGGCAAAATAATAATTACATAATTTAATATAAATGGCATAATATTATACTACTATGCTCATTTATAAAAGGTGTGTTCATGTGTCTGTAACGGGAAAATTCAAAACAAACCTGTTAATATAAGACGCCGTTGACATGAGAGGCCAGTGAGTGCATTGGCTGTTTTGATGTTGCTGTTTTTGAGGCGATGGCCCTCATCACAGATGAGCACACCAAAGTCCAGGTCTTTTAATTTGTCCACGGAGCGCAGCAACATCTCATAACTAATGACCATCACGGAACAAAAAAGAGAGGACACAAAATCCTCCACACGGTGATCCTACAGAGGCAACGCATACTTTTAATTTAGTCCTCAGTCTATTTTTGATTATCAAAAAACAGCCACACATACACACCTGGTCCACAGTGTACACACTTATCCTCTCTCTGCCCAGCCACTTGTTAAACTCAGCAGCCCAGTTCTTCACCAAACTACCGGGACACACTACAAGTGCCCTCTTCAGTATAGGCCGTCCACCGTAGGGGCCCTGTCTCAGTAGTGTCCAAAGCACACAGACACACTGGAGTGTCTTCCCTAGTCCCATTTCATCTGCCAAAATAGCTCCATAGCGGCTATCCAGCCTGCAACAATTGCATAGACATAAACATGTATGAACAAAGAAATGCACATGGTGAACTAACAGTACAACTAACTGAATATATAGTTTTTTGAGAATGAATGGACACTATTGCAACATAATATTACAGATATTGTAACAGATATTCACCTCATCCCCATTAAGCACTCATAAAGGAAGACCACGCCCTCTCTTTGGTGTGGCCGAAGATGATTGGTCAAGTGAGGGTCGACAACCACATCCACCAGTGGAGAACCGAGTTTATTATACAGCCACTGGTGATCAGTAGTTGGTCGTGGCATCACCAGGGCTCCTTAGGACAAATACATAATAAGCAGTATTGAGGTTGTATGCAAGTACTGTACGTCTGCTATATTAGGATATGCATGTGATATACCTGGTGCATTTGGGTCATGTCTGGGTTTACAGACCGGTCCTTTGGGTTCAGAATCTCTAAGATCTCCTCCTTTGAGTGCTGGTCTGCTAAAGGATTTGGCCACTGGTGGGTATACAGGAGCTTTTAAGACAGGAGTCTCAACAGCAGCGCCTTGGAAACATCGGCCCTTGGCATAGTCCTCATTGGATATGACCCCCATTACCTCGATTTGCTTCCCTCCCACCATAAGAGTCTGACCCTCACACAAGCTCTCCAGCTCAGATACCTTATAACCTGATCCTAACAGACAAACACAATTCACACATACATTCAAAAAAGGTTTCAAAACAATTTCAAGAGTGAGATAAAACCATAACAGTGCATTTAAAAATAAATTATGAATTCAAAAATAAAACTTCATTTCTGAACTATATTATACTTCACAACATTAGCTATTTTATTTTAAACATGTGTTGGGACAGGTTTACCTCGTCCAATGTCCCGTGCCTCCATGTCTTTAAGAACAACATTTCGTCCCCTGGCCACCAGCACAGCGTCACCTTCCCAGCGCTTATGCTTCCTTGATGATGCCTTGCACCATATTACACTATAGTAGCATGCTTGAAAGAAAATAAAAACATGAATGAACAGAGATAGCGCAACATAAAAAATAGCCCATATTGAATAATAAAGACGGCTGTACAAAATAAATAATTTAGTTTAAAAATATATATGTATATAAATATCTTCATATTTCAACGTGTTGCACCAAGCACATATACTGTGTCAGATGAACTACACAATTACTGGTCAGGTGTCAAACTGTAGCATGAAAATCCTCATTCATTTGCAACAATTTCACATTAGCTTAAGTAAACACATTATACTTTACAAACACAAATTAAGTCTCCTCAAACACAGCTAGAGACTGAGAAGATTATCATTTTATGCTTCTGAAAAGAAATAATACAAAAGATATGCTTAAGACAGTTCAATTTTATTAGTGACAACTTACAAAAAAAATAAATGTCTTTCTTGTCCAATCAGGCATTCACACAAAAACTTTCATTCCTGCTACAGATATGAAAAACGATCTAGTAATACTTTACAATAAGGTTGTATTTGTTAACATCAGTAAATGCATTAAGTGTAACGAACTGATAATGAACAATATATTTTTACAGCATTAATTTATCTTGGTTGATGTTAATGAATACATTTACAATTGTTCATTCTTCATGTTAGTTCATATTGCATTAACTAATGCAAACATATACAACTTTTAAAAGTTAAAAATGTATATGTTGAATTTTACATTAACCAAGATCAGTGTAGGGTAACTCAAAATTAGTAATCCACTAAAAATTACTTTTCTAAAAAATATATAATCAGATTACTTTACTGATTACTTTGTCTAAAAAGTAATCACATTACTAATTGTTTTACATTTAAGTTACTTTCTAAATCACTTCTGGAAGTTTGGTCTATATTTCCAAAATGTCTATATTTCCTCATTTATTGTCACGCATGCTAACAGACGAACATATTAATTCATATTTTAAATGTATTTATACAGTACATATTACTTTTGCTCAAGTAATGTCCTTAAACGTAATTATTTTAATTGAAATTCAGTAACTGTAATCTGATTACAAGAATTTAATATGTAATGCATTAAACTACTTCTATTAAACCAAATAATCTTTAAATTACAGTAATTACTTTGTAAATGGATACACCCAGCACTAATCAAGATTTATAAGTGCTAAAAAGTATTTCATTCAAGTTAACTAATGTAGTTAACTAATATTAACAAATACAACCTTAATGCAATTTGTAACAAACAGTCCTTGAACAAATATCACCTGAATAAAAGCTGTACAAACAAAAAAGAACTGTACAAACATTTCAACAACTTCAAACTGTACAAACAAACAATTTCATTGCAGTTGGATATTGCCAACTGAGTAGCAGTAGTGCCGAAATTCCCTTTATGCTACATTTTATACACAACATTGTATGTGTCAAATCAATGGCAACCCGTGGCGGAGTCTGGCCGCCCTTAGTTTCTCCACTTTGACCTTTGACCTGAGTAGCTCCTCCTCCAACTGTTGCTTTCTTTTAAGGCCCTCCCTCTTCTCCTCCAGATACAACCCAAGTTTTCTGTGATTGGCCAGAAGCAGCTCATGTTCCTCACGCATCATCTGCAATGTTTCTGCCTCAAAAATGTGATTTTTAAAAGCGGCATTGCCCCTTTGATACAGACTCCTCCTTGGGGTTGGTGCTGATGGCGAGGGTGGGAGGTGTATGGAGGAGGGACATGGAGAGAGGGAGGCCGTGTATACGTGGGAGACTAATTCCTCTTCCTCATCGTCTTCCTCCTCTTCCACTACCTCATTGTCCCTGTCATTCTGTCCATGGTGGGCTTGACTACTTGGGGTGGTGATAGTAACAGGTGAACCATGTGATGTAATCAGGTGAATATCAGGTGGTGGTTTCACATCCTCTGATTCCACCCTCACAGCCGCAACAGGTGGATAGTCTGACATCATAGTAAGTGACAGACTGCTGCCTGGCTGCTCTACTGGAGAGTTCCTCTTGAACTGAAGCCTAGCACAAACACATATGATGTCAACTTTTAAACAGTTATTATATAAAAAAATTGCAAAATGTACACACAATGGGAAATCTCAAGTGTATCAAAGCCTTTTAAAGCAAGACAGGTCACTAGGTGGCCATGTTCTTAAAGGAATAGTTCACCATCATCCAAGATGTATTGGAATTTCTTTCTTCATCAAAACAGAATTAAAGATTTTTAGGATTTCATTTCAGGCCTCCTCCTTTAAACAATTCAAGTGAATGTACACCAAAATGCATATTTAGGGTGAAACAAAATAATCCACACAACTCCAGTAGACAAATAAAGTTCTTCTGAACCCAATAATTGATTATTTTTAGAAACAATATAATACTTATATACTTTTTTACTACAAATGTTTGCTTCTGTACATCTCTGTGACACACGCTCATGAGAGGGATGATGTAAGCTCATTGGTAAGGTCACGCATCACATGGAGGAGGCAGGAAGCACATCATTGTTCACAAGAGAAGGAGCGCTGTACAAAAGTTACATTTTCTTTGCTGTAGATTTATATTTGTATAATTGTATTGTTCAAAATGGTCATCATTTATTCGGGCTCAAATAGGTAGGGTTGGGCGAAAAACTCCACCTCCTCTTCTCTTCTAAAATCAAAATCCTCCAACATCCATGTTTGAAATTGTTTTGGTTTGTGAATGGCGTTTGGTCTGTGCAAGTTTCTCTTGTAAACAATGACGCGCTTACTACCTCCTCCACGTGACGCATGACCAACGAGCTTACGTCATCCCTCTAATGAGCGTGCGTCACAGAGATGTAAGGAAGTGAACATTTGTAGCTAAAAAGTATGTAAGTATTGTTTTGTTTCTAAAAATAATCAATCGTTTGGGTTCAGAAGAACTTTATTTGTTGATTGGAGTTCTGTAGATTATTTTGATGCACCATCAATATGCATTTTGGACAGTCAAAATTGTTTTAGTACATTCACTTGCATTGTTTAAAGGAGGAGGCCTGAAATGAAAACCTAAAAATCTTTAATTCTGTTTTGATGAAGAAAGAATCTCCAATACATCTTGGATGGCCTGAGGGGGAGTAAATTATCAGCAAATTTTCATTTTTGGGGGAACTATTCCTTTAATGAACCTGCAGGACTCATTTCTACTTGAATGCAAAAAGGCTGAAATCTCCAAAACAGTTGTGTCAATAATATTGAAACAAATAAAATAACTGCAATAAAAACTGACCACAACAGTATCATAAATTTTGCTTCTTTATCTCAGATCATGCTAAAAAGCCTGCTATTTTTCAGGCTGGTACAGATAATACACATGCACTTTCTTGATAATAACTGACAGGCAATGTCCCTATCAAAAAGGTGATAGGTTCTTTTAACTGTAAGGTGGAACTTCCATTCCTAGAGCCATAATCAGCATTACAATTTCTACCAATCATAAGTATACCAGTGACCTGCCATATTCTATACAGTCTCTGGTTGTATGTTTCTTTATATACCAGTAATCAATTCCTCTATTTACACTGCCCTACAAAGCCAAAATGCAGAAATTATGCCAACACTGAAATGGAGAAAAATGGCTCTAAAGGAATTTTCTGGGTTCAATACAAATTAAGCTCAATCGACAGCATTTGTAGCATAATATTGATTACCACAATAAATGACTTTGATTCATCCCTCCTTTTCTAAAACAAAGAAAGAAAAAAGCTAAAATCAAAGTTACAGCGGCACTTACAATGGAAGATAATTGAGCTGTAAAGTTGTCTAAATCACCATTTTTACAGTAATTTTAGTGTTTGTTGACATGACACCGACATGGCAATGAAGTTGTAAAAACGCCATAAAGTTACACAGAAAATGTAAGTGATTTTATCACACTAAAATCATGTTAACATGCATATTATTACATGTATATTATGTCTTGTGGCTATTCTTTTAAAACAGTGAATATTTGAATGTTTACAAATTGGCACCATTTACTTCCATTGTAAGTGTCTCAATGTAACGCAGATTTCTTACCTTTTTTCTTTTTTTTTTAAATGACTAATAAGTCGAAAATGAATTTTTTGGTAATCAACATTATGTCACAAATGCTGTTGATTGAGCTTAACCTGTATTGACCCGGAATATTCCTTTAAATATTTTCAATTGTCAAGCCAAATATGGATTATAAAATAGTCTCTCTCCGTTTTCTCTGAATCGGAGTGTAGTTGAGCCAATCTCATCTGTCACTGGATAGATCATAGTCTAAGAGATCCAATTTAACTCAATAACTTAATTTTGACAAAAAGGAGTAGTTACTGCATGTTGCCTTTGCAGGGCAGTACATTCACTCATCTGACTCATTATTATATGATCTTCAGGTGCAACATCATCCAATCCCACCACTCAGCTAAACTGAACTTGACATAAGTGACAAATAGAAAGTCCAAGAACCCACATTTTTATAAACTCTACAGAAAGGCCTAAGATTGGGCAGATATGGAGATGACACTGGAAAATAACTACTCTGGCACTCATTGGCAAAACTGGCTTTAGTGCAGTGTTGGAAATACGGTTAATGACATCGAATCCCCTCAGTGCTGCAGCTTACCTTTGGCACAGGACATAGAGTGAAAGGACTGTGAGTGTGTGCCTGTAATGAGTGTTTTGACCACAGACTGTAGAAACAGGCCAATTTAAAACTGGCAATGGAGATGTTTATACGTCTGTCTAACAAATTGGCTAAAGGCAACAATTAAAACTACAGCCACTTAAAGATCTCAGAACATTTCTGTGAAGATATTAGCAGAAGCTGCTATTAATGATTAATGACCAATACCTTTGTCTAAGTGATGCCAATGAGAATCTGGAAGAGACCTGCTGAGAGTAAGTTTACTTGGTTTGAATTTTCCATTGGATGACATTTATATTTTTGAGTTGTGGATGCACTGCTGAAGACTCAGTTTTGTTTATGCATGCCTGTGTCTGCATGTGCGTGCATGTGTGCCTGCATGTGGCGTGTGAGAATCTGTATGCTCAATCTCACCTGTGGAGTGCACTCTGCTCTTTGTCTCCCACATGAAACAGTTGTGGAATCATTTCCATGATGCGTTTGGTTGGCTCTGATATGCTGCCCCTGTACTCTGGTTGGGCGTGGCTTCGCTGAAGAACTTCCTGTTTGGCACTTTCTTTAAGTCGTTTATAGAGGGTCCGAAGGCCCTGAGCAGTTCTGGGGGGCCTCTCCCCTCCTAAACTATTATAGCGTTCTGCTATGCTGTCCCAGCACCGGTTCTTATCCACAATCACTGCATGCTTGTTGGTGTGCTCTTCCAAAATTCGTATGTGGGGCTGTACCAGCCGCAAAAGATCCAGTTTCTCAGACAGGGTGAAGTTTGAGGAGCGGGCTTTGCCAACCATGCTGTTTGTCATGAATAAGGAAGACATCTTGGTTTTAAGCTGGTCTCAATGCTCTAGACCCTCTCTTCTTCTCTCCTTCTTTCCCCTGTGCTGTGTGTCTGTCTTTCACTGGAAGACACTCACTTGTGTGAGCAAGCTGCTGCACTGCTTACCTTGGTTAAACAACACACACATGCACAAACTAGCTCTCAAGCACACAGACGTAAGAAAAAGAATCAGGCTTAACTAGGCCAGCCTCGATTAGGCCCACGCCTACCCGGGGAGGGCTTTGCTGGAATTCCTTTTAGCTTAAGCTGACGCAGGTTCAGTAAAGCTGCTTAAGCCTGGCCTGACCTACATAACAAACCCGACTACATTAGACTGGAAACACAGCGGAGCTCTTTTATGCCGTTATGCATTTTATTTAACGGGTCAGCAATGTGCTTTTGAACATTTATTAAACAGGAAGCGTCTACTCCGTGTTTAGATTGTACAGCGCGAGTCTGTGCCGACTTGCAAGACTTTAACAAAGGAAAACATTGATTTGGTGAAAAATGTGCAAGAGCTCGTGCCATTTACATTCAGAGAGCGAAAGATAGAGGGTTGAGTTTAGAAAAAAGACACCAGTTGCTGTAAAATTTTTCCTAGCCTAACAAATGCAGCACAGCTCACTCGTACGCTGAAGAGTTTGCCTCGAATCTGTTTGTGTGCGGCTCGTTTACTCATTTGCAATTGGACACACAACGCCTGTCAGTCAAGCGAATCTTGTGCATGGATTGGTTAGTTTCACTTAAAGCCGAAGTTAAAGGAGGGGAATAAAGTTCCGGTGTCTCGCCAAACTTGTGCTGCTTTTCACCACTCTACTGGTTTTGCTTTAACGTTTAAAATGGGACCATTTAAAATGAATTCCCTCTTTCAAAATACCAAAGCGTTTTCGACCAATTCATACACGTTTTGCTACATTATGTCAATGTGGTTTGAATGCTTGCAACACCACAAGAAACTACCATGTTACTTAAAATATAGAAATAAATCTAATTAATTGATTAAAAAAGGTTTTAACCATTCCTTTAAGCCCATACCCAATGGTTTACCCAAAAATGAAAATTCTCTCATCATTTACTCATGCAATCCCAGATGTGTATTATTTTCTTTCTTCTGCTTAACACAAATTAAGATTTTTAGAAGAATATCTCAGCTCTGTAGGTCCATACAATGCAAGTGAATGGTGACCAAAATGTTTTAGCTAAAACAAAAAGCACATAAATGCAGCATAAACGTAATCCATAAGACTCCAGTGGTTAAATCCATGCCTTCAGAAGCAATATTAAAGGTGTGGGTGAGATACAGATCAATATTTTACTCATTTTCACTTTAAATCTTCACATTCACATTCTTCTTCCTTAGTTTTTGGTGATTCACATTTTTGTGAATATCGCCACCTGGGCAGGGAGGATATTAAATATTGATCTGTTTCTCACCCACACCTATCATATCACTTCTGAAGACAGTTTTAACCGCTGGAGTCTTATGGATTACTTTTATGCTGCCTTTATATGATTTTGGAGCTTGAAAGATCTGGTCACCATTAATTTGCATTGTAAGGACCTAAAGAGTTGAGATATTATTCTAAAATTCTCAGTTTGTTTTCAGCAGAAGACAAAGTCACACACATCAGGGATGGCATGAGGGTGAGTAAATGATGAGAGAAATTTCATTTTTTAGTGAACTAACCCTTTAAAGGTAATGCATTACAAGGTATATCCTAAATACACTCACCTAAAGGATTATTAGGAACACCTGTTCAATTTCTCATTAATGCAATTATCTAATCAACCAGCAGTTGGCAGTTGCTTCAATGCATTTAGGGGTGTGGTCCTGGTCAAGACAATCTCCTGAACTCCAAACTGAATGTCAGAATGGGAAAGAAAGGTGATTTAAGCAATTTTGAGTGTGGCATGGTTGTTGGTGCCAGACAGGCTGGTCTGAGTATTTCACAATCTGCTCAGTTACTGGGATTTTCACGCACAACCATTTCTAGGGTTTACAAAGAATGGTGTGAAAAGGGAAAAACATCCAGTATGCCGCAGTCCTGTGGGCGAAAATGCCTTGTTGATGCTAGAGGTCAGAGGAGAATGGGCCGACTGATTCAAGCTGATAGAAGAGCAACTTTGCCTGAAATAACCACTGCTACAACCGAGGTATGCAGCAAAGCATTTGTGAAGCCACAATACGCACAACCTTGAGGCGGATGGGCTACAACAGCAGAAGACCCCACCGGATACCACTCATCTCCACTACAAATAGGAAAAAGAGGCTACAATTTGCAAGAGCTCACCAAAATTGGACAGTTGAAGACTGGAAAAATGTTGCCTGGTCTGATGTGTCTCGATTTCTGTTGAGACATTCAGATGGTAGAGTCAGAATTTGGCGTAAACAGAATGAGAACATGGATCCATCATGCCTTGTTACCACTGTGCAGGCTGGTGGTGGTGGTGTAATGGTGTGGGGGATGTTTTCTTGGCACACTTTAGGCCCCTTAGTGCCAATTGGCCATCGTTTAAATGCCACGGCCTACCTGAGCATTGTTTCTGACCATGTCCATCCCTTTATGGCCACCATGTACCCATCCTCTGATGGTTACTTCCAGCAGGATAATGCACCATGTCACAAAGCTCGAATCTTTTCAAATTGGTTTCTTGAACATGACAATGAGTTCACTGTACTAAAATGGCCCCCACAGTCACCAGATCTCAACCCAATAGAGCATCTTTGGGATGTGGTGGAACGGGAGCTTCGTGCCCTGGATGTGCATCCCACAAATCTCCATCAACTGCAAGATGCTATCCTATCAATATGGGCCAACATTTCTAAAGAATGCTTTCAGCACCTTGTTGAATCAATGCCACGTACAATTAAGGCAGTTCTGAAGGCGAAAGGGGGTCAAACACAGTATTAGTATGGTGTTCCTAATAATCCTTTAGGTGAGTGTATGTTAAAATGTTGAAAAATATACTAATTTTGAACAAAATACAAGAATTCAGCAGTTTAAATCTTTTCATTATATATCAGTCATGTTTTTCTTTTTTTTTAACTGCAAGATCTGTATGTTTTGCATTTATAGTCTGGCATGTAAAATTATAATACACTGTAACCACTGATCAAAATTCTTTTGAATAATATACAATATTTAAAGCTATATATAGCTAATATAATAATATACAAATGTATTATATTGTATCAGGGTTTCTGCAGGTTTTATGAAGCTACATTTCATTTTTAAGACCTTTTTAAGAACAAATAAAGAACATTTATTTAAGGAATACATTTAAGGGAACACAATGTTATCGCATTGCTCTCTAAATGTAAATGCCTAGGGAGCACAAGAACAGTCATATATGCTGTGCCATATATTATACATGTATACTGTAACACTTCAAAGTTTAAAAACACAACTTAACAGATCTCCAATACTTTAATTCATTTAAAAAAAAAAAAGTAACACGATTAAGGCTTGAATTCCTCTGCTCCTAACTACCAGAATGTGGAAATAACTTTTACGTTTGGATCAGACCCATTGTATCAGCTGTATACCTCTACTACACTGCTGTTTCACAACACCCAAAAATATACTTCAAAGCTCTGGAATAAAAAGTTATCACCAGCAAACATGTAAAAACGTTTGAATAAAAGATTTTATTCAAATACTTTTGGTCATTGTGGCAGGGCAGAGGGCAGGCTAATTAGCCCTCGAGAGGGATAAAGGCTGACCGAAGATGGCAATGTGTGAGAGAGAGAGATTTACGGACAGCTGTCTGATACCAGTGTGTGTGTTTGTCTTTTTGGTTCAGTTTTATATTAAACTATTATTTATATTGTCAAGCTGGTTCTCGCCTCCTCTCCCTTTAAAGTCATTAAATCTAGAAGCTCATCAAAAGGAGAATTTATGATATTTTTTTCTTTTTTATAAGAACCTATAATTCTGCATTCTAAATCCCTTGTCCTAGATTAGTCAATAATATATATATTTACAGCAATTTACACATTGTTCATATCATTCACAAACAGCAAAAAGACATGCCAAGGTTGTAGTCAACACACACGTGTGGATTATCTTTTGAACTATAGGTGGCGCTGTCTCCAAACTGCTCAGGTACGTTCAGGAATTGGTCAATGATGCATACCAAATTTCTTATAAATCTGACAATGCATTCAAAAGATATATAACTTATAAAAATCAATGTGCCAGACAGGTATGGCCAGTGTTGGGCAAGCCACTAAAAAAAAGTAGCAAGCTAAGCTACTAACTACTCAAAAAAAAAAAAAGTAGTTAAGCTAAGCTAAAAGCTACACTTAAGAGAAAGTAGCAAGTTACACTGCAAGCTACAGTACATGCCAGAAGTTGCTTGCTACATTTAAGATCATTCAACCAGATGCACAGAGCATACTGTCATAGACAAAGCATCTAAAAGACTTTACATGATGTTCATCTAAGCCATGGTACAATATAGTACGGTATAGTGCAATGCTGTATAAATGTATACAGTATTTTGCAATATGAAATGTGCATGTAAACAAAATATGTAAATTCATATTTATACATGCTACCTATACAAACTCATGTGTTCAAAATTTAAAATCACGATTTGTACATTTTATTTTCCATATTTATACTACTACCTCTACAAACCCATACCCATTTGAACAATTACCTTTCCTTTTTTCCTGTATACAATTTTTTCACAAACTATTCATCTTATCCTGTAAATCTGTGTCTAGCTATTGTATTTCTGTACTAGAATCTTCTGATCAGAGGCCTAATTTCTTCTGTTTGTGAGCAAATCTGGGCAATAACAATGTGACATCTGATGGTATACCATGGTACTTTGAGATACAATTACCATATTTATGTACCATTCTGTATTTACATGGTGCTTCAATGTACTTCAAAAAATACCATGGTAATTTAATATATGATTACCATATAATTGAATTTACATGGTGCTACAAGATAATGCTAGATTTCCAAAAAGCATGGTAATGCCATGGTACTTTGTGTTTTCGTGTAGGCTGCTGAATGTATTGATACACTTTTGGTGGTAAAATGTCTTTACCTGCAGTCGCTCACAAGCTGCACATGTGTTAAACTTAATAAAAACCTTCTTCATCACTGGCAAAAGACAGGATGCATTTGCAGATTTGGTATCCTTTTATTGTAGATCCACTGTAACCAGTGATATACAATAAATTATCTTTATTTTCTGCATCGGAGTGTTGCAAAGTGAGAGCGTGCCAAATGATTCAGCAGCGCATGTGTGAACTTTGAGTCATTCAGATTGAATCGTGAACTGATTCATACTACTTTGCTATCACGTTTGACCAATTCATAGTAAAGAGTCTTACATCTTTATTTCTGATTCAAAACTTGGGATATTAAACACCAGGTGCACGCATGATGTAGCAGTGTAGCTTTTGCCAAAGCTACGCCACTACCTAATCAAAAAGATAGCTTTGCTACTGAAAAGATACTTGATTTAAAAACTAGCGAAGCTAGTACCTCGCTACTCAGAAATGTAGTTAAGCTAATAGCTTCGCTATTTGTAGCTAAGCTACTGCCCATCACTGGGTATGGCTGATATGGGAAAAATTATATATGGCTGATATGGGTATCCTTGAAATCCCCATGACCCAAGGAATCCATAGACACCAAACTTTTAGGACATATGGTCAAATGCTTGGCAACAGGCAAAAATAGCAATTTTTCACATATCTTGACCCATAAGTGGCACTGTCACCAAACCTGTATGTACCCTCAGGTCATGGTTCTGATGAAGCATACCAAGTTTAGTTTCAATATGACAAACCACTGGCAAGATATAGCCTCACTTTTCACATGTTTTATGTCAACTTTGTTAAATTTGGTGTTAACGTAACTTTTAAACAAAATCAAAAATCTAAATGTGGTATGATTCATTCTGTGCAGATCAGTCTGGAGATTATTTTGAGCCACTGTTTAGGCAAATCAGGCAAAGTTTACAGGAATAGTAGCAAATAAACTATAAACGTCATACTCCAAGATGGCGGCCACTGTAATGGGCAGGGTTTTAATTTAAGTGGTCCATTTGTATCATACGGAGGAGAATAATTACATGCAAAAGGAATTACTAGGACAAATGGTTCAAAAGATACGAGCAAAAGAAAAGTGAATTTTTTAACTGGTGGTAGCACTATAGTTTGTCCTAGAGATCTCAAATTTGTTATGGGGTTATTCGTGCTCAGAAATGACTTCTCACTTTAAAAAGACTTACGGTAAACGCAATGATCAGACCAATCCCTCATTTAATATTTAATACAGAGACCTTATGAATTTTAGACTTGTTTCTCCGATTTAAGACTGTAAGGCTTTAATTTGCAAAAGGGCAATTAAAGACTTTTTACGACTTTTTTCAGACCTGCAGAAACCCTGTGTATATAGCTTTTTATTTTTTATGCATATGTCCCAGGAATTATATTTGTAATTAAATGTTATGTTTTCTTTACAAAAAATAGCTTCGCAGGACAACAGTGGTATACAATCTACATGAATGCAACACTTAATGTAGCACTGGCCTGATAGGGCAAGTGACAACTCTATCTACTGTCAACTGGCCAGAATCTCTCTCTCTCACTTGCCATCCTTATAGTTGAGCCTTGGGTTATTTGCTTCCATTTTCGTTACCATGAATGATGATAGTATTTCTGTCACCGCTGTATCTTACCAGTTGATGAGGAGTTGGCTTCCGTATTTGGCTGTCTTGTGCAACTGTCTTTGTCTGTCCATTGCTCTGCTTCAGGACAGTCAGATGATGAGTTTAAGCTGTTTTCCTTACATTCTCCTTGAGGAACAGCACCCAAGACCCTGGCTAAAGCTTTACTGCCTTCTGAAGCTCTAGAAAAATCTGGACCGTCTCCACTAGTCAAACACCTCTGGACCTGCAGAGAGAAATAACTGTTAAACATGCTAGCAGTGGAAAATTAAAAACTCATAAAACTATAGATGAAGGGTCATTCCTAATGACTGTTTTATGGATCTTACACATGTCTGTTCAATAAACTCTTGCTTACAACTGCATTATTATGAACACACTACTTGAATAACATACACATAGAAGTTTAATAGACAATATGCACAGGAGCACTTTAAAATAAATCACATATAATTATGTACATAATCTCAAACATTGCATAAACAACTAACTAGAGATACACTGATATGAACATTTTTGGTTGATACCAACACTGATAAAAAAAAAATACATAGACCGATAAAGATATATTGCAACTTACGTAATTTTGTCATCACTTTTACTTAGGCATGTTTAAAACTAACAAAGAGTCACAAAATCCTTTTCACTGTTCTAACAAAACATTTTTTCCTTTGAACATGGCTTGAATCTGTTGAACACATGACACAGTGAAAGATACATGCAAAATAAAAAGACAAAAAAAGATGATAAAAATTATTAAATATGATAACATGTTGATTGGTATGAAAAAATATTATTATTTACTTGTAAAAAAAATTGGCATTTGTTTTTGCCGTTTAAAATGCAGCCTTTTAAGGGTTAGTAATCGCACAAAGTCATATTGCAATTTCAATCTTAATTCAATAAATCAATCAATTAATGATATTATACTGATATCTCAGAAGTCAAAGTCTACTGGTTTCAAACCATTTTGGATGGTTTCTCTTATCATGAAGCCTATAGGTAAGTGCCTGTGTCACAACTATCACATCCGTTTATGCAGTTGTTTCCGCATTAATGTGAGAACGAGATAATTAAAATTGAATTAAATTAAATAGAAATAGAAATGTAATATGTTCTTAGGAGTTCCAACCCTTCTACATATATATATATATATATATATATATATATATATATATATATATATATATATATAAATAATTTGAATTCGAGGAGTTTATACAAAGTGTGTAACCAATTAATTTTAATTAATTTTTAAACAAACCATCAGTTTTTCATGCTTATAATTAATATGCCAATAGTTTAAATTTGGTCAATAATTGGCCGATAAATATCGACAGCCGATACATCTGTGCATCCCTACATTTAACATACCATTTTTATTTTTCACTTGTTCACGTGTTTTGGCTTATTCATCGCTTTTACCTTGTTGAGCACATTCCCTAGTGCTAGTGTGGACGGTGAGGATGGTCCTGGTTGGAGGTTTGATACGGTAGGAACATCAATCTGCGCCGGCCCCGGAGGCTTAAAGCGTGGTTTCTTTGCAGCATTGACGCTGAGCTGACTCGGAGCTCCAGACCTGCGCATTCTGCCAATGAGGACGCCACTTAACTGAATAGAAACATGAAGGATCAAACACAGCCATAATGCCTATGTCATTAACTTGTATCAAAATAAGAATAAAATACATGTCATGTGAAATAAACGTGGCTTTTAAGGGATAGTTCAAGCAAAAAGTTCTGTCATAATATTCTCACCCCAAACATGTATAACGTGCTTTCCTCAGTGAAACACAATAGTGACAGACAGGCTCAGTCACCCTTCACCTACATTGTCTCTTTTTTCCATACAATGAAAGTGAATAGTGACTGAAGCTGTCATACGAGTTTGGAACAATATGGGAGTGAGTATATGATGACAGAATTTTTATTTTACAGTGAACGGAACTTTCCCTTTTATGTAAACAGATTACGTCGATTATAACTCTTTTATTTCTCCAAACAATTATGTTAAATGTAGATATGTTTAATTTGTACTAGTAGTAGACAGAAAGCACGTTAATCGCTCACCCTTTATCGTGGTTCCCTCTTGTTTGTCAATGACTGTTTTTGTTTTTTAAAACTCCCTCGAAAATCACAAAGCTCAAAATACGCGCAAATGTAACGCGGAAGTGACGTGTCTTCGCTGTGATTGGTCCAACCATAGTGTTGCATGAAGTGGGTGGAGCGGAGAAGCTTATGAAGTGCAAAAATCAACACCGACTGAAGTCACTGTCAGGAATGTTGTCAACAAGAAAGGTTTCCGAAATAAAACAAATAAAGCAGAGGTAGACGTCTCAACGTTTTCATCCCTGTCAAGCATCAAACAGGCAAGTACTGAGTGCAACACTTTCCACAGTAAAGGCAGGCTGCTGTCTCTCACTCTTTCTGTAGTACCCTTGCTTGTTGGATTTGATTAATGTACAACAACTATGAACATATGCCTTTTGTAACAATTGTGGCTTTGACATTAAACTATTTACTGCTATGAATCAAACACAATCAAAATGATCTTTTAATTGTATTAATTTCTTTTAACTCTGCCTTTAATATTAATTGTAGAGATTGATGAAATGTTGATAAACTTAAATATTCTACTAGAAAATAGTCCATTCAGTTTTGTGTCATTTTTAATTCTAGTACTTCAGGACTTTAGTAATTTGCTGTATATGGGCATGATCACCATGTTATTTTTCTATGGTATCTGAAGCTATTAACTCTCGCATATGCACAGACACATGTTTGGCTGTGTTGTGCCAATGTTTTATGTGGCTGAATTTCTGAAAGTGAATCTGCAATGTTGCGGTGTAGAAAATAATCCAATCAGGGTGTGGGAAACTGTAATCCTGTCTAATCCCACCACATCCATGAAGAACAGTGTCCAGAGTGTCCAGACAGGGACACAAATGTCCTCTCCTCTAAAAAACTCGAGACTTTTAAATAATTCTCCCGACTGTAAATATTCAGAAGACTCAACTGTTTAAATATGTCTATTTAAAAAAAAAAATTGTCTACTGGGCCTTATACCTCTGTTTTAAAGAAATAGTTCACTCAAAAAGAAAATGCTCTCATCACTTACTCACTTTCATGCCATCCCAGATGTGTATTGCTTTCTTATTTCTGCAGAACAGAAACAAAGATTTCTATAAGAATATCTCAGCTTTGTAGGTCCTCACAATGCAAGTGAATGGTGACCAAAACTTCAAAGCTCTGAAAAAGCAAATAAAGGCAGCATAATAGTAATCCATATGACTCCAGTGGCTTAATCCATGCCTTCTGAAGAACGTTGAATCGGTTTTGGGTGAGAACAGACCAACATATAACTCCTTTTTCACTATAAATCTTGACATAAGCAGTCTCCTTGGTGATCATGATTTCAAGCTTAATTACATTTCCTAGTGCCATCTAGTGCTCTGCACATGCATCAGGAACTAGGAAGCTTGAAATCATGATCGTGTCTAGAGACTGTAATTGCAAGATGTGCAGTGAAAAAGGAGTTACGTTTTGGTCTGCTCTAACCAAAATTGATTAAATCGCTTCAAAAGATATTGATTAAACCACTGAAGCATTATGTATTACTTTAATGCTGCCTTTATGTGCTATTTGGAGCTTTTAAATTTTGGTCACCATCCACTTGCATTGTGTGGACCTACAGAGACTTCTTCTAAAAATCTTTGTTTGTGTTCTGCAGAAGAAAGTCATAAACATCTAGGATGGCATTAGGGTGAGTACATTTTTTTTTTTTTTGTGGCATAATGTTGATTACCACAAAAAATTATTATGACTTCTTCCTCCTTTTCTTTAAAAAGCAAAAAAAACAAGGTTACAGTGATTCACTTACAAAGGAAGTGAATGGGGCCAGTTTTTGGAGGGTTTAAAGTAAAAAAAATGAATTTATAATTTTAAAATTATAAAATGAATTTATAATTTCATGAAAGCACTTACATGAACTCTTCTGTTAAACCTCATGTATTATTTGGGCTGTACATTTCTTTAAATCATCATTTTTACAGTCATTTTACGGTTTATTGACATTACATCGTCATGGCAACGAAGTTGTGAAATTGGCTATAACTATACTCAGAATTTTATGTTAAGAAAATGATGTTTACATGTATATTGTTTATGACTTGTAGCTATGATTTTGAAACAGTGAGTATTAAAAAATTGCCCCCCCCATGCACTTTCACTTTTGCATTTTTAAAGGAAAGGAGGGATGAGTCAAAAATTATTTTCGTGGATTATTATTGAACCCGGAATATTCCTTTAATGGTCTATTTTTTGCATTTGTGTGCTACTATGTATTCAATCACAGCAATGAAAACGTGTTTCCCAAAGGGCCTCGCTAAGGGGTTTCAGAAGGTGTGTCCTGTGTTCTTGCAAATTTGTTAGACATTACATTGTCTCTGGTATAGGTAAGTGTTGCACTGCTATGGTGCCTCATAAATTACATTTCACACAATTTCTCTGTCTTTTCTGAGCATAAATAAAGATGCCAAGCTCACCTCAGCTCCCAGAGCCCCCTCCCTAGTGAATTTCAATCATTCTTAACCACACCCACTCATGTTTCTGTCCAACAGCTGCCATCTGGCTGTCTCTACGGCAACTGACTAGACCACCTTCAACACCTGCACCTGAGGGAAAGAGAGAAAGATCAGCGACTCTCAGGTAAAGGTAATGTTAACTTAGTATATGATTGTTTTTTTTATCATTATAAATGATGCTGTTAAGATTATATTAGTAGTGTATATTAGTTCATATTTACTTTGAAAACAAATATGAATTAGTATATTATTAGTTTATATTTATATTAATGTATTTGATTATTTATATTAATATACTGTATTAAACATCATGTAAATTATTTCTTATAATGTAAAATATAACTTAACATTTTATAGTTAAAATTCAGCCTTCAGAAGGATAACAAAAAAATTTAGTAATGTGCGTGATGGGTTAATCTTTTGTGTGTTAATAATTTTTTTCTAAGAAACTAGGTTGAGATGATTGTCTATAATGTGACATGTTATAACCACGTAATAACTATATAGTTAATAGTATTTCGCTACTTTGCATCAGTTTATTCAGTGTGGTTTCTTGCATGCGTGTTTCTCCTCTAGAATGGGCTATGATCTGGAACGCTTTGTGGGTTATGTTAATGAGGGTCTGCTGTGCTGCGTTTGTCGGGATGTGTTGGAGGATCCTTTGCAGGCTCCATGTGAGCATGCCTTTTGCAGCTCCTGCATTCATGGATGGCTCATCCACCATAATAATTGTCCAGAGGACCGCTTACCTTTAGACATCACACATCTACGCCCATTATTCAGGTAGCAAACATCATGCACCTGTAACTCTTATACCGTTTATATTGTAAGCAGAATTACATGTAAGTAATGAGGTAACTGAACTTATGTCTTTATGTAAGTGCAATGCTTTTCATGACTATTCATTTAATTACTTTTCATTATACCAAGTGTGCCCGTCAACTGTTGTTAAAGGGATAGTTCACACACAAAAAAAAACCCATTTCTGTCGTCATTTACTCACACTCATGTTGTTACAATCCTGTATGACTTTCTTTTTTCCATGGAACACAAAAGGAGATGTTAGAGTCTCAGTCAACATCCACTTTCACTGCATCTTTTTTCCCTACAATAACAGTGAATGGTGGCTGAGGCTGACATTCGATTAAGTTTATGTTACATAAGAAGAAACGGTTTTGGAACAACATAAGGATGAGTAAATGATGACTGACTTTTTTGAGTGAATTATCAATTTAGTAATGTAATATGAAATGTTTAATGTGTGTTACAGATACATGAGGAATGATTTAGCAAGGCTGCAGATGAGGTGCTTGTTTCGGCCACAAGGTTGTGAGGTTATATGTGCTCTGGAGTCTATTCATAGGCATGAGCAACAGTGCGACTATGCTCTACTGAATTGCAGTAATGCAGGTACACACATACTTACATACACATGCACACAATACATGCATTCACAGTATTAAAGCATATAGTTATGTCTTAATACCTGCACTTTAATGGCAGGGAACAGGTGGCATGTACACTGCAGCCATAGCCTCATTCATATACACATACAATACAAAATGCAATTGTAACAGCAGATGAATGGGCGTTGTGTGACCACAAGGTAGAATTTCTCTCTAACTGAGTAATCACATCTTTAATTATTAATGAGGGACCCCCTCAGGCATCCAATGAGGTACAACAATTGAGCTTTTCAGTTCATAAGCTAATTCTTTCTGAGAAATCTCTGGGATATTGCAACCAAAAATGAAAATTCTATCATTGTTTACTCACCCTCATGTTTTTCCAAACCTTGGAACACAAAATGAGATGTCAGTCTGAATGTTAGCCTCACTCCCCTTATTCACTTTCATTGTACGAACAAAAGAGCAAGCCATCATACAGGATTGGAACAACAAGAGGTTGAGTAAATGACATCAGAATTGTACTTTTTGGCCTTTAACCCTTTAACTACACAGATATACATAAAGTATTAGTAAACTAAATGCAGATTTCCCTAACCCTGGAAATGTATGCATGTGTGTATGTAAATATGCAGGTGGCGAGTACTTATGCTACCGCTGTGGTAGGTGCATTGTGTGTTTGTGTGCTTTGTGCAAACTCTGTGTGCCTTGCTAGATCTTTTAGTAGAAATGTATCAGTGCTGGTCTGCATGAACTTTTGCTATGTACCAGTGTGTCATCTTGTTTTGTTGTCTATGATTATCTTACATCATTTCTTTTCTGCTGGTGGCAACATTCAGGCTGCCCTCTTCAGGTGTCACGACGCTCTCTGGAAGCTCACCTGTGTGTCTGTGAGTACAGCAGTAGGGTTTGTGCAAGTGGCTGTGGATACACAATACTAAACACAGAGGAAGCCCGACATAACTGTGTATCTGAGCTCCGAGCCGAGTTGGACATGCTCAGGTAGAAAAACACTGAAGTGATGAAGACTGAGGCCAAGTTATTGATGTTATGTTGGATAACAGGGTAGAATGTAAAACGTATAGATGCACCAGTATGAATTTTTTTGGTCCGCTACCGATTTCAATACTGGAAAAAAACTATTGCCCGATACAGATATTTTCTCACTTACCTTATTTTGTCATCAGATTAATTTTTTGCTCAGAAATTATGTTTTAAAAATGTACAGAGGTATGAAAGCTTTTGTTCTAACAATAAATAATTTCCATTGAACATGGATTGGATAAGTTGAACATATGACAGGCCACATTTTTAAAGAGAACCACAATAAAAGATAAATGGAAAATAAAAATTTTAAAAAGAAAATATTGAAAAATAACTACATTTCAAAGCATGGTTGGAAAAACATTATTTTGTACTTCTAAAACATTTTTGCCCTTCTGTGTTTGCAGTTCAAAACAATATAGCTCACATTTTACATGTTTGTACAGTATATAATGGAACATCATAAATTAATATTATGCATATGTTGGGCAATTCGACGGAAACGTCAACCACATAATGGAAAAAGAAAAAGTTACATTTTTTAAGTTCTATTGTGGAATATTTGGTAATAGAAAATGCAAACCACACCGCCAGAGGGCGCTACTTGCTTACTCAATGCTGACTGAATCGCAGAATCCAGTCGAATTTTAAGCTTTCAGTGTTAAGTAATCGTATAAGACCATATTGTAATTTCAATTTTAACTTAATCAATCATGCAGCCTTAATTAATACCATACATATACCTATTTATGTATAGGTAAGTGCAGCTTTGACAACTGTCACTTACATGAAGGGTTTTCCTCATTAATGTGAGAACAAAAATTATTAAAAAAAAATATTACATGTTCTTAGTAGTGCCAACCATTCTGGTTCATGCATTTGAATTCACAGAGTTTTTTTTACAAAGTGTGACGATAATTAATATTCGTTTTTCATATAGGCCGATGGTTTAAATTTGGTTAATAATTGGCCGTAAATATCAGCGATCGGTGCATCCCTTGTAAAAAGTGTGGGAAATGTGTGTTTTCAATAGGGCAGAGTTAGACTGTAAGGTTGAAGAGGTGAGGCATGAAATGGAATCTCGCTTGGATTCCCAACGACGACATATGGTGCAGAAGGAGAGTTTGCTGAGGAGTGAGGTGGATGAACTTAAGGTAGAATATGCAGAATAAATAATTAAATATATATAAAAACAAATCTGATAAATGAGGGAGACCGGGTAACTGACAGTTGTGTGTTTTTGCAAAGGGCCAGCTGTCCCGTGTGATGTCAGATGTCCGTGTTCTCCTGGGTGCAGAGAGGGGACGCAGACAAGAGTTGGAGAGGCTGGAGCTTGAGAAGGCAGAGCTTCTTGAACTGTTAAAGGAGGGGCTTAGACCAGCCACTCCCTCTGCACCAGCAACGACACCTGCTGAGGGGCCAAAAAAGTCAAGCCCCCGCAGCCTGGCTTTGGATTGCATCAAGAGGAAGAATAGAGAGTTGACTGTTATTTGAGGACACTGCTTTTTATGAGAATCAGGGAGAAAAATAAGGAAGAAAGAACATGCTAATAAACAACACTACCTTTAATATTCACATCTCCTCACTATTAAAGGTGCAAACATAATTGTTTCATCATTGAAAAAAGACTTACCCTAAAGAAATGAAGAGAACTTTTACTTTTGACAAAAATATGTTTAATAATATATGTTGACATGAGGACTCCAGTCCAGTCATTGCAGTAGGCTTGCAAAATCAGTTTTATTTGACGTGGGCCATCCAGTTGAGATCCCGTTTCAAGCTGAATACTGCTCACTTGATCTCACTTTTTATACCCCTGTTATTGGACAATTTTGCTCATGGAATAAATTAATCATGGCTGACTGAGGATATTGCGTTTCTGCAATAGCATTGGTAACTCTTGCTTGATGCTGCATCCATGCTGCAAGGCTTCCATGCAATCCAAGAAGTCTGTCATATCAGCCAGCACAAAATAAGCAAAAAATTGTTGAAAGCATCTTTAAGAAACCCTATTGTTGTAACAAGTCCAATGAGGAGGAGTAGGTGCATACTGGACGAACCAAATTGTGTAGGAAAAGAGTTTGACATTTGTTACATTTGAACAATCCACAGTTAGTATATTAATATAATTTTGTTTTAGATTTTGAGAGACATGTCAAAATTTGCAAGAACAAAACAGAGGCATTTTACAGTGTCCATTCTCTATAAGGTTGATATTAAAATAGTTTTCTCAAAACACAAGTTACACGTTTTTTTTTATTATTATAAAAAATACACTCAAACATAAACTCACAAGAATTTAATCATATTTTAAGTTTTTTAAAAAAAAATGAAAGAAAAACACAAAACTTGGCAATGATATACACAATGTCAGCCAATGGTTGCAACAGATAAAGCAAATCCACATTCTGATTGGTCCTTTAGAGCCTGATGGCTGAGTTTGTTTTGCTCATAACAGCATCTAGCGAGTGAATGAGCGGACATGTCGGCCCCGCCCACCTCCACTCCCTCCACTGCTGAACTTCCCTTGACCACGTCCACCACCACCAACTCCACCTCCTCCCACATTAACTCCACCACCACTCAGCCAGGACAGACCAGTACCTCTACCTCTGGCTCTGTCTCGAGGAGCCAATCGGTATGCACCTAAAGAGTTAGGAGAGAGTGTTCAGTAATAAAACAGAGCTGTAGGCTAAGCTAAATAATTATTTGAAACATTTCACTAAATACAGAGAGGCCTTCTTTCCAAGGTCATGGAAAACCTGGAAATATAATTTTAAAAATGCAGTTTTCAGGGCCTGAAAAAGTTTTGAAAATGTATAAAATGTTATGCTATTATGCCACAAATATTGTCAATTGAGCTTAACTTGTATTTAACCCGGAATATTCCTTTAAATATGCAACCTTGTAATCATGTTGCAGGTAACTGTGTCACAAGTGTCCCAATGTTCAGTGGTTGAAAACCCTTGCTAGTGCCCAAATTCATTTTCACGATATAATGATTCACAACACATGGAGAGAGATGAGACGCACCCTAAGAATACATTGGTGTATAAAGTATTTATCGGTTTATGTAGTTATTGTCTAGAATTGTATTTTAAAATAAGTGTGTTGACTTACCTGCGGGTGGTTGCCTGGAGGGTAACGGTCGTGCGAAGTTGCTTTGTGCTCCGCGAGGTTCACTGTAAGTCCCTCTGTGAGTGACGGCTGTTACTGGAGTGCTCCAGGCGGAGCCACGGCCACCCTCACGGCGAGGATAGTTACCTTAAAAATTAATCATTTTTAATTGCAAGTCACTACTTTTATCAGCCATGTATAAAATTAAATATTTGTGCATGTCACAAGAAATATGTGCCTGTACCAGCAAGAAGAACATTTTTGGGGGCTGGTGGCATAAAGAAGCGGGTGTGGCTTTGGAAGCCCCTCCCTCTGGTTCCTCCAGTGAATAAGCCTCTAGTTGGTGGCTTGGCTCCTCCTCCTTTCGGTAGGCGTTTGGCCAGGGCCAGACCAGTGGGCGGACCCACGTCCGTAAACTCTGCAGCAAGGAAATCGTCCACATGCATGGAAGGAGGACGACTGGTGTTCTGCTTGCGCTGTCGGAAAATGTCATGTGGCCGACAGAGCTGGCCAAACCCACCACGACCCCGACCTCGAGGGGCTGCCATGATGTGAGCTCGTTTTGCAGGCTCCACATAATCTGACTTCCCACTGCAAACAAAGACACTTGATTTGTAGCTATAAAGACTATTTATACATGTCAAGATTGATGTGTCAGAGTAAAACTGCAGTGGATCAGTAGACCATTAAACAATGGAAATGATAAAACCCACCCCCCCATACATGGACAATACATATGCTTAAGTACCTGGATGTGATGAAGGTCTCATGTTTGTGCTTGCCCAGTCTGAAGCCTTTGGTTGGTTTGCTGTGCCCTGGGGAATCAGGTTCACTGAGGAACGACCGCTCTAACTCTGCCTTCAGGTCCAAGTCTGGACAACATTGCTGGGCCAGTGCAACTAGGTCTACTTTCACCTGCAACACATAAATTTGCCACCATGTGAAGTTTGCAGATGCTGACTACCACCCCTGGAGTTCACAAGTTCGAATCCCAGGGCGTGCTGAGTGACTCCAGCCAGGTCTCCTAAGCAACCAAATTGGTTGCTAGGGAGGGTAGAGTAACATGGTTTAATCCTCCTCATGGTCAATATAATGAGGTTCATTCTTGGTGGGGCGCATGGTGAGTTGTGCATGGATGCTGCGGTGGATGGCGTGAAGCCTCCACACGCATTATGTCTCCACATTAACGCGTTCAAGCCGTGATAATATGCGTGGACTGACGCTCTCAGACACGGAGGCAACTGAGAGAGTCACTACGCCACCACGAGGACTTAGAGTGCATTGGGAATTGGGCATTCCAAATTGGGGAGAAAAACAGCAATCTATTAAATGTTTGAGTGTCCAAATAAAAAAATTGTGATTCTAAAATGTATAAACAATGTAACCTTAAAATCTTCCACAGGCCAGCAGCTGATTAGCTTTTCAAATTAGTTCACAAATACAAATAGATACATTTATTGTTATTCCTGCAAACACATCCTGTAACTCACCATGTCTACTTCTGTCTCCAAATCCTCTGACTGAAATGGAGAAAACCATAGAGCCTTCAACTGCTCATCCAAGACATCAGAGAGAACATAAACCGTTCTGAAGACAGAACCAGAAAGAGAAACATTATTCAAAATTTGTAATGCCAAGATCCCCTTTGTAAAATATAAAGGCAGCTATATATTTTCTTGTACATTGACCTCTAGTTCACTAAATGTAACACACAGTTACTCTCCTCCTGTGTTACCTGTGGTTGAACTGTGTCTGGAGTGGCTCTGGTGGAGGCAGAGTGGGCTCAGTTTCAGGCTCTGCATTAGTGGGTGAATCTCCAGAACTTTCTATAATCTGTCGCAGTCCAGCCACATTCTCGAGCAGAGTCTCCAAAGACTCGTCGTCTTTACAGAGCTCCTATACACATGGGACAACAATACAACATGAGATAAGGTTAATACGAGTGGCTCCTTTAATGCAGCCAACAGGTCAGAGCTCAATTATGATATACTCTAGTAGTGTTGTCACGGTACCAAAATTTCAGTAGTCGGTACCAATAGCAGTGAAATTTCACGGTACTCGATACCATTTTAGGTACCAAAGCAAAAACAGGTTACTAAACAACACTCTTATTAACAAAGTTAACAAAACATTAGCAGCAGAACTAAGAACAGAAATACGCCATTGAGCAACACTTTAATTTAAATATATTATTTTTAAATTATAACAAAACTGTACAATGTATGCTTAAAGTATTTTTGAACACTTATATAAGATTTGCTTCAACTTTTGCAACTATTACTTTAAGCTTTTACCAAGTAAAAAAAACGAAATAAACAAGCATACAATAGAATGAATAAAAAAACAATTTCCAAACTAATGTGTAAAGTGCTCTCTTATTAATAAAGCTGCATATTGCCAATTTTCTTCACGATAATAAATGCACAGTGACAAATATTATGATTGAATAAGTCGCGAGCAATCGCGTTCTAATATAGCTGCATTAAGCATCCGCGCTCGAGGATGAGCGTCCCCAAGGCAGAGTCTCTCTCAGCCGGGTGCAGTTTCAAACTCTCCCCCTTGGATCGGGACATTCACGCAACTCATTGAAGAGGAGCTTACCACCAAGAGAGAATGCCAGTTTCAGAGTTTAAAGTTATTAACACGACCTGCTTCTGTATTATTTGAACTTTAATAAAGCTATAACACATTAAATATAACTACATTTGTAACGCCGGGATGTTTCCTTTAAAGAGCTCCGGCTCCGCTTATTCCACAACGAGACTGCTTCAGAATTTACTTTTTTATTTTTATAATTCCCTAATACTGTGATCTTTGTAATTCTTCCTCTCCTTCGTCAGGCGTGAACTGCAGTGCTGCTCTCGCGCATCATCATTACAGTTTAATATGATTTCATTTTACATTAAATGAGATCAAAGGACTATTTGACAATGAACATTTTTCTCGTCATTTTTTTATTTTCGACGTTGTCGATAATGTCGACTAAAAGTTTCAGCCCTAATGCAAATGATAATATGCTTTTAAACTATCCTGCTTTGGTTGCTTGAATTAATCCATGTGTCTGTCTTTCAGGTGCTTTATTAAGTTTCATGTGTTTCCTCCTTTCGTCAGAAAATTGTGAAAGCACCGTTTACAAATAGGTTTTTGCTGATCTATGATGTTTCCCTTTTCATCAACCTCAAATACAAAGAATTTCCAAACCTGGCTTTTTCCACTTTTCTTTTCGACAAGATTCAGTTGAGACTCTGCAGCAGCTTTGCTTGTCGTCATCTTTTTCTTGTTGTGAGCGTTCAAAAGTTCCAGTCTCTGCATGGGTACTGGGTAGACCAGGTACTCGGTACTCCGGTACCTTCAGAAATTCTGGTATCGTAAAATTTCTTTTTTTTCAGTACCGACTTGGTACCGGAGTACCGGTATTTTTGACAACACTATACTCAAGTATCTCTGCCATTTATACCATTATATGTTTCTCCAGTTCAGGTAATGGATGTTCCCCTGATTCCTCCTTCCACTGCAGCAGCTGTTTCATGTCACTCACACTAAGAAACAATGAGCGACTGTCTATGTCTTCATCCTGTTATGGCATAAATAATATAAATAAGCACATACATACTAGCACAAATAAATGTAAACACATTCTCTTGCATGCATACCATTGTTTCAGTGTTAAGGATCTGTCTCAAAAAGTCAAACAGGGCTGAAAGAAGCTCTGCTGATTCTTTGTTAAAGGAGGTGGTTTCCCTGAAGATCAGAGAGGAAACGGCCAAGCTGTGTTTGTTCAGAGAGCTGCAACACAAATACATAAACACTGCATGTTAAAGACCCCATGAAATGAAAACTGGAGTTTTGTGGCTTTTAGTTCTTGTCCATTACCTTTGAAGCATAAACATAACATCCTAGTGTACACCTAAAAGTTGACAAGATGAACTTTTTGCAAATGTACATATATAAAATGTAGTCTTTCTCCAAAAATATTGATGACTCGTGCTGCACTCCACAGATTTTGACCAGAATGAGAATTGGCAAGTAGCAAATCATGTTTTTTTTTTTTTTAAAGGGACAAGCCCTTTGATATGCCCTGCCCAAACACATGATATAAAACTATAATCATCAAGCCATTTCATGTATACCATTTATAAAACACATTTTACTAATACTCAAAACATTGACCACACTCACATTCACACAGCGATTTATTCCAGAGTTTTTGCATTAAGCGGTGTTCTGAAACATCATGTAAACAAGAACACAGATTTCCTAACACCATTTAAGGGATTAAGGTTTCTTATAGAGAATGCAGCTTAATGTGGCCATGTAAACACATAAGCAGCATTCTAACAGGTTTTGGAGGAGTGCACATATGTGTGAACAAATGTCATAAGATGGAGCCCAAAAACAAAGAATTTAGCATTTCTGGGAGAAAAGTGGGAAAGCAAATACACTATAAATTATGCCCATTTATACACACACCAATGTAAAATACTGACTTACATAAACATATAGCTTCTAGTACATTGGGGGAATCCCAGAGTTTTACATAAGGAAACCCCACTATTGAAGCACAATTTCACTATAGATTGTGATAGAAAGTGAAGGAAACAAACACAGCAACAACTCTGGAATGTCTGGAAATAAACTGAAGCAATGAGGAAAAAAATAGCAAAGTCTTCTTAGGATACCATGCTTGTTATTTACACCAGCGTCACAGGAAAATAACATTCCTGTGGAGAAAGCTGCTAACTGACCAATCTGTATGTATACGTGAGTCAAGAATATGCCACTTATACAGTGCATGTAAACAGGAATGAAATTTCTTGCAACACGTCACTTTTTCACACTTTCTGGAGTCCATGTAAACAGTCATTTTCATACCTTTTCAGGTGATAGAGTCCATAGTTGTGCTCTGTGAGGAACATCATTGTTCGAAGACATGTCAGCTGGAGTGTGTAGGTACTGTGCGTATTTCCCAACACTTCCAACATTCCGTCACATATACACATCAGCATGTCTCTGGTCGGCAATGCATTGGCCAGCTGCTCTAACTCAGACACAGATGCCTCTCCTGAGCCGCTCACGACCAGCGACACATCGCTGATCACATAGTGACTGAATAATGGAAGCTATCAATTCAGCATTCTGCTGTGCTGATAGGCTGGCATTTGCTGTTAGGACAATCATGGCCAACAGGAAAGGAAGAAGGTCTGAAAGTTTGTCCTCCACTTTCCCATCACTACGCCCCTCACTGCGTGTCAGTCCGCCCAACAGAGCCAGCATGGCCGTCTTGCAAGCACGTTGAGATGCCAGCAGGTCAAGAAGGGCTAGTAGCCTTATTAAGCGTGAGCCAGCTGCCTCTCTAAACACACAAGACACAGTCTGTAATTTAAGCTGTTTGATATATGTACACACACACAAACACATTTTTACTGTATTACAATTCCTAAATTTGTAAAATTACTTATTTTTGTGATAATTTATATTTCTAAGAACTGAAACTCAATTATTTTGTGACATTACTTCATGTTTAAAAATATTCTTACTTTTTTTTTTTATTATTGTGACAGGAGCAGGGATTGTTTTTAAAAAGAGGGAAGAATGGAAGGTGCAAACAAAAGGGAACCTGTTGCACTCCAAGCAATTAAAGGTTAGGAGAAAATGTATCTTTCAGCCAGACAATGAACCACAAAAAAAGACAAAATCAAGATCAGAGCTCCTCAATAAAATAATACAAAGACAATGTGAATGTCCAAAAATGGCCAATTATCAATCCAATTAAGAACTAGAGGTCGACCGATAGTGGATTTTCCAATACCAATATTTAAGATGGTGGAAAAGGCTGATAAACTCTTAATCTGCCGATAGTTTTTAAAATAGATTTATCAAATGTTAAAATAGTTTTTGTCTTCCCTTAATGTGATGGGAAAAGACATAGATGCTGCAGAAGTCCAAAATGAGTAATAACCCGAGATGCATGTTTATCTATCGTGCAGCCAAAATGAATAAAATTAAAATTAAAATTAAGATTTGGTGCATAATGAGGGACGCTTTATTATAAACAAGTCTGAAATACACCTGGAACTCTGTGCTTCCAACTCACACAAACATACAAGGGAAACAAAACATGTACTCTTTCAATAATCTACAATGTATTAACAATAGAAAAACTATAAAATGAACATTGTCATATGGGCTAATAAATACTGTATGAGCAGTCATTTATATACAGTGCATAATAGGTCGGCAATGGTTTTGACATGGAGTGTCATTTAAAAATGTTCTTGTTAATGGCTGTGCTGACACAATCTGGTACATATTCTAATATTTTCTTAATGTTTCAACTTATAGAAGTGTAGGTTTTTACTGAGGAGAAGTTACCATAAATTAGCGTATTTGCATATGCAAATGAATGGTGCAATTGAAAGAAATGTACAGGTAAATAACACCTTAATAGCATAAAACCTTAAAAGAAGCACATTTTATTGTTATTAATTCAGGGAAGAAGAAATTGTACCATTTCTTTAAAAACAATAAAAGGTTACAATTGTACAGTTTGCAGTTCAAAATGGCCACAAACAGCCATGGTGTGGAGAGGGTCCTCACTGCAGAATGATGACATAGTGGATCTAATCATCTGTGTAGTGGATTTTGGTGATTTAGTGGATGTTTTGGTTTTATGCGTAAAACTGAGTAGTATTGCTTAGTATTATGATTACACGGAGACATTGGTTCAGTACAGCTTAGCTTTTGAAATGGTCTTTGGAAAAGTTTTGCAACACACTCATTCTTTATTATAATAATACAAATTATTAATTATATAGCCAATTATTACTCACATTTTAGAATAATAGTAAAGTCATCAAAACTATGAAATAACATACATTGAACTATGGGAATTATGTTGTGACTTATGTTTGTTTAGTTGTGACTAAACAAAATCCAAACTAAATCAAATCTGTGTTATATTTGAGCATATTCAAAGTAGTCACCCTTTGCCTAGAATTTGCAGACATGTACTCGTGACATTTTCTCAACCAACTTCTTGATTTTTAAACAGTATTGAAGGAGTTCCCATCTATGTTGGGCACTTATTGGCTGCTTTTCTTTATTATTTGGTCCAAGTCATCAATTAAAAAAATAAAAAAAGATTTAATTAAATTGTAGTTTTATAATGAAATCAATTAATATGGTGGCACAATATTATGTTGACATTTTTGTCAACAAAACTAATTTCAAACATTTAAGCATAGGCCATCAGATCAAAAGATTTTTAAGATCATGAGAAACATTTCAGTCAAGTGTTTCAAAAGTTTTGACTGGTAGTGTATACTGATCAGCCATAACATTAAACTACTGACAGGTGAAGTGAATAACATTAATTATCTAGTTACAATGGCACCTGTCAAGGGGTGGGATATATTAGGCAGCCATGACGTCTTGGTGCCAGATACCACAGGACACCTTCAGAGGTCTTGTGGAGTCCATGCCTCGACAGGTCAGAGCTGTTTTGACAGCACGAGAGGGAACAACACAATATTATGCAGGTGGTTTTAATGTTGTGGCTGATCAGTGAATATATATATATATATATATATATATATATATATATATATATATATATATATATATACACACCATTATCATTATTTTAATAACAGAGCACAAGCATCATTTGGAGAATCTGTACAACCTGGAGCAAATCTGCATAGAAGAATGGGCTAAAAATTAAACCTGAGTAAAAGGTGACGAAATAATACAATTTGTTTGTACAAAATTTGTTAAAGATCTTTTCTAACATTTAAATAATTTCATATTTATAATACAACACATCATTTATATACAATGACCAAATTTTAGGTCAATTACAGGGAACAATTTCAAAGAAGATTTTTTTTAATTCTCTAAAACGAGAGAATTGGTAAACGATCTTAACACTTACAAGCACAGAATATTTTTAACCCAGATATGGCCAAAACCCAGTTATGGATTGAAAACACCCTTTTTGATCATTAAAATTCCATGACTTTTTCAGTAGTTTGTGATTTCTGGCAACTGATTTTGAAAAATCATTTTGAATCAGACTGATTCGATTTACTTTTTGTGAACCGATTATTATGGCTTGCAACCAAGTTCTACTCTACATAAGCTCCATCCAAGAGTTACATTTAGGTTATGAAATATTTTAGAGCACAGGGTAACTAGAAAAATGTATATTCACAATAGAAATTTCCATGATTCAAGTTTTAGTTAATTTTACATAAAAACTTTATAAAAGTAATTCAATTAGATAACTGAAGCTTATTCATGCTAAATTATCTGTAATGTAGGAGCTTTGTACTCTGATTGTAATCACACGTGTGAGTGTGTATCTTACTGTTGCATCTCCTCCTGCAGCTGCTCCAACAGTGTTCTCATCACCAGGGTTGCAGTGGGTGCAGCAAGATCACAGAGCTGTACACACACCCGGCGTAGCATGGACAGGAGCGGTGGACAGCTGCTCACACACGCACACCTCAGCACTTCCTGTAAAACTCGGGCCTGAGCATGTAAGTGCACACTCCACAACTTTCTTGTGTTCATCGCAACCCCAATGTCTTGCACAGAAAGTGCCTGTGAGAGAGAAAGAGGGAGAGAATGAGAGATGGAGAGAGAAGATTGTACTACTTTATGGTTTTATAAATTAAAGTTAAAGTATATTTAAGCAATAGTACAAGGTGTCACAGAAAAGTATCAGATTTAAGGGTCAGATAATACTCTTAACAATATTACATAGGTGTGCACAATAAAGATCAGTGGGTGGAATCGTTTGTTGCTTATGCATGTTTATGTGGGTTCGGTACCTGTGTGGTCTGCATGGGCAGCGGTAGAGGCAGCAGTTCAGAGAGCAGACTGAGGCTGCTGTAGATGTTCTCTGGAGCAGCCAGTATGGAGTTCAGCACTTCCTTCAGCATCAGAGACCAGCTGTTTCCTGCCACAGTCTCCTCTGAACCAGTCTCTTGCTCGCTAACCGCATGTGTCAATGTTAACAAAATCTCTGTCACGTCTCCCTGGATACGTAACTCCTCCACATCCAAGCGACCGGTTGTCGGGGTGGAGCAGAGAATCTTGTGAAGAGTGACACAGACGGAGGGCACACGGACGTCACGGAACTCGCAGTTTCCCCCGCACAGCAGCTCTGTTAACATGGCTCGGATGAGTCTCAGCGAGCAGGAGGCCACTGAAAGCATCATGAGTCGCTGTGCCGTGGGGCCCATCGGCCCATGTAGTCGCCATGGCAGTAGCAGCAGTGATGTAAGCTTCTGGAGGACTTTAATAAAAGTGTCCATTCCTTCAGCACTAAAGAGGGCAATTATTGCCTGGTTCCACTTCAAGTCTTTCTGTTGACCTGCGCGCACACACACACACAATAAGTTGTATCAGGATCCGAGGTAATATTTTTATTCAAGGATTTGCATGACTACTCATTTTAAATAATCAACTAGATGTTCAGAAAGGTTGTCAATTAGTTAGAGGGTCAATGTAAATAACTCACCATATGCAGTGCAGCTTTAGTGGCCTCTGCTGTTTACAACACGGCATTGACAGATTCATGCTGTTTGCATTGTTGTGAACAGTGCAGTCTGCCTCTGGGCAACACTTGATTAGTTTCTGGTTGGTTCACAAAGAATTTTGGCTTGTATGTGAACACTCCAAATTAAATCAGACTTAGTTTATTTGATCTCTTGAAAATATATCTTTGATATCGGAAGGTCAAGCTGAAGATAAAAATGCTTTGGGTTCACTTTATTTTTTACTTTTGCATAATTTGGCAATTACAGATTATTTCACAAAGTTATACAACAATTATATCTGACTGGCTATCTAGGAGTCATATCAGCACTGGGACGCTTTACTGTTTGTATCACTCCACTTGTGTTTGTGGCTTGTCCATGATTGCTCATAATACTGCTACACTAGAGCTGAGAAATAGAGTTAAACTAACAACTTCAGCATTAATTTTCAGCATTCAGCTGAAATAAGGAAATGACAGCACTCTTGCTCATGTGATATTTCATTATTAATGACACCGTTACACTGGGACAGTTTTCAGACAGGAATTTTCCTCCTGATGTCACTGTGTATAGAACAAGCGCAACTGAAGAAATATGATCCACGACTGGCCCAGTGCATAAACTAGTGGCATAACTTACCTACTAGTTGTGCAACCCCTATTGTATTCTTTCATAAGGGCCTTATTTGTTTTTTATAAAAAATAAAAAAAAGTCACATTGTCTATGGTGATAAAATTACAGGGCCACAGTATGTTTGTGCATGTACCTGGCACAGTAGGTGGAGGACAGGCAATGTGGCACAACACTCTGAGAGAAGATACAAGACCCACCCCATCAGCTGTCATCAAGTTCTCCAGATTCTGATGGAAGAAACAACAAAAGCTAGACATTCTATACCATATATGACACACATAGGGGTCTTTGTTCTGATATGACAATCTTTTGAAAATCTTATGTTTGTTTTTCAAGCAAGAGAGCATCAGGCTGAGGTCTTATGATGAAATCTGGAAAGACAATCTGTATTTCAATGTCTTGGTCAATGTCTAACATTCAGGGTTCACAGAGCAATACTCTACATACTGTAACTCATTCCAATCCCATTAACTGAAGAAAAGTGCTCTGTAGATTCTGGCATGGAGTTAAACTCACCTGTTTAATGTAGTCAATAAGTGTAGGGATCCCACTGATATCAAAATTTAATTTTTCAAGAGGCTCCAACCACTTAGACAACTCTGAAATACATTTTTTGAATATGTGATTGTGAACTGTCACATTTACAAATATGATAAAATGTTTTTTATGGTTTGCTGAAAAGCAAACTCACCCTGAAGCTTAGCATTGTTATCATCAGCATTGCAAATAGTTAGAAGTGGAGTGGTATAATGCTCCATCATCCGCAGATCACCTGACGTTTGAACCACGAGCAGTATAAGCATGCAGGCATAGTTATATGTTACAGACTTCCTTGCTTTGCCCTCCCTTATAGAAAAAGAGGGAGGAATAATCAGAAAACAAGATACATAGGAAAATAAAGCAATCTTTAATAAGCACTGGCTATTGAGTGCCTCAAAGCTCTGCATTTGGCCCTTTTATGTTTAAGAACAGCATTACAATATGGTGTAAATTTAAAACAACATACTACTTTTCATTTTTTGTCATTTTCTAGATTTTATGTGTAATTAGAATGGCCAGTTTCTGCTCTGGTACATATTGATGTTATATGTATGACAGGTGTATTGGTATGTTCTTACTCTTGGCCCTCTTTGGCATGGAACTCCAGCAGGTTGACCAGACAGCTGAGGTTATTACCCAAGCTAAATGCATGTGTTACAGCATTTCGGCCTGTGCTGCTAAAGCTAATAACATACAGGCCATGAAGTGTTGCCAAAATATCTGGATTATCACCATCTTCAAGCTCTGCCCCATTGAGCTCAGCTACACCCTGCAGTGCATGTAAAGTTTGCATAAGCCACACCCAAAAGCCATCCTCCATCGACCCATCTCCAACTGTCGGAGCATCTTCACCCTCGCCCTCTAAAAGGGGTGTGAGGGGAACCAGGTGAGAGGGTGGGGACAGGTGAGTTAAGGGAGTGAGAAGACGAAGCAGCAGGTTGGTAGGTTCATGCTTGCTGAGGAGGAAGAGGAGACCCTGCTGGGACTGCGACAAGAAGCACATCAGTTCTCTGACAGACTGCAGGACACCAATATGGGCACATGTAGCCGGATACGACAGAACAACTGCCAAGGATTCCAGAAAGTGACATGCATGCATATATCTGTAAAAAATAAATTAATAAATCAACTGCAGATATTGTCCCAGACCCTGTGTTTAGAGGAGCCCACAAGATGTGTCTTTTTTCAATGCTGATTGTATGGGGACAAAGCCCCATGAATGCAAGTGATGGCCCCGCCCCAAGTATAAATAGCTGCGTTTCCAATATTGGGCCAAATGAGGGCGTGCTAACGCATGCCAGCGCCTGGCTCGCACTGGCCCAATTCTGTAAACGTGGCTAAATGATATTCTGGTCCCTACATATGGCTCAGGTCCCTTCTTCTATGCTTAGAAAGATATAGATATTTTAACCAACACTGACTATGGTCATTCCTATGCATTTCTCTGGTCACTACTTGTACCCATTTGAGTCAGATTGCCTTAGAAATTATACCTCTAGGGTAAGGGGTTTAGAACAAAGTATTCCACAGCAAGTACCACTAATATTTGTCAAAAAGAGCTTTTATGATAATCATAAATAAACAAGATATATCAGTTTTATAGCAATGTGGTGCTGACCTGTACAGTGTTGGGTAGGGATCATCTCGTTCTGGAGGCCCTGTGATGCGTGCACTGGTGGGAAAAGCTTTCCCTGGAGGCTGTACCATACAGTGAGGTGCTGTCTCCAGCAGATGGAGCAGTTCCTCTAAAAGACCCTGCAGACTCTCCATGTCACCCTCTGACAAAGAGGACGATTCCAACAGAGTATCGATGTCCATCGGGCTTTCCCGCTCTGTCTCCAGGGTATCCCGTTCTCTCTCATCTTCTTCCCTCTCTGTGATTTTTCTGTCTCTCTCACCCACTTCTCTCTCACACTCACATCCTTCTCTTTCGCTAACCTCTCCTACTGTGGGATGCAGTTCAGCCCAAACGCTTGCTGTCCTCTGCAGGTCAGTCAAAACCTCATAAAAATGTCCCTTTTGTAAAATGGCTGCGCCTGCCGTAGCAACACGTACGGTCTGGTCCAACAGAAACAGATCCAGCAGACGCTGGTATCCACTCGTTTCTTCATTGTCATGGTGACAGTTTCTAAGCAGGTTTTCCATGCCCTGAGGCTCACTGATGATGCTGTCAAGGGAACGCAGCACATTGAGTTTCAGAGTGGATGAAATGTGTTCCGCAAAAAGCAAGCCCATCAGACTTGCAACAATCCCTTTCTCTAGCAGATCCTGCACAGGCTGGGCACCACAGTCAGCCAGGGCAGAGGCCAGTTTGCTTCCTGCTTTGAGCTGGCGAAGGTTCAGAGCTATAGGCTGTGCCAGAGCAGAGTCTAAACTAAGCGCTTCACAACTCCATTCGACTAACTGTTTTAACTTTTCTCTCTGCCCATCAGGGTCTTTAATAGAAATAAAGCTCATCCCTTTTACAAGCAAGGCAGGAATTTCCTCTAATGCCGTTATCCAACCTGCCCCTCGATCCTGCCCCTCCTCCCAGGTCTCTAACAGTTCTGATAGTTTAGCTGCAGACTCTGCCCATGGAGAGGTAGAGTCCTGGATGTCTACCGTTTTGAGTCGTTTTAGTTCTGCCTCATAGCGTGTGATGTGTGGCGGGGTGAAATGCTGGAGGGGTCGGAGTTCACGTTCGTATGGATCATACTGGACTGTTGGTAATGAGGCAAGGTCCTCAGCTGTGTAGTCCAGGTCAAAGGCAGGCAGCTTGAAAGCCCCACTTTCCAAATCCTCTTCATCACTGGAGATCTGCTCATAGCCATCATCACCTATAGACAGTAACAAGATTCATCACACACTCATTGCAGTTCCAAAGCATAAACAGAAAACGACATCTGTTACACTTTGTTTCCACTTAATCACCAAACCTAAGAAGTTCAATCTTTATCTCAATGAAACTTTGTTGAAATTTTTCTCACTGAGTTAGCCATCATTGTATATTGGAGTATGAGCTGTCTCTTTTGGTATTTATGAAGAACACTGAAATCTGCAGAGACAGACACAATCCACATTTACAACTAATGAAAACTAATATATCTGCTTTGCCCATTAACAGAAGCATTAACTCTCCCTTGTGTCAGTTACAAATTCTACCAACAGACTGGTCAATGCATTGTGCACAATTGTTTAAAAATAAAATACTTTCAGCATTTAAGTGTATGCCTCAATTGCTATTATAAATAACATATTAGCATTATATAGGGCAATCAATACTTACATCAGGGTTAATATGATAGCAGCTTAAGACACACAAACGCACACCCATCGGATGAACCCCTCATGCATTCTGATACTTTACCTTCTCCATCATCATCCTCCATCTCATCAGCCTCTTCTTCTTCATCATCATCATCTTCCTCACCCTGACTTCCCACTGATGGTGCATCGTCATCATCTTCATCACCAGCTGGGCCATCATCCTCCTGCTCTGCTTCAGAGTAGGTCTCTTCGGCAGGAAGAGATACTCGCTCAGGTGAGACGGGTTCCAGGTAATCACAACGCTGTTCTGTGTGCTCCTCCTTTACTGGACCTACACCACAGAGAACACAGAGGTTAAGTGTTCACCAGTGCTTTTACCAATTAAAAGACATGGGGCTTTAGAATAATTTATAAGAAGTTTGTAAGAATGTTCCTAAATCCAATCCAAGAAGTTGTCACAAATATCTTAAGAACGTCTTTTTTCTCTCTCTTAAAAACAAAAATCATTGTCTGATTATTGTAACCTCCTCATGAGGTTGCCTATCAACCATTTATTTTGTAAGTAGCAAGCACATCAGGGGCCCTGGGCAGCTCAGCGAGTATTGTAGTAAATTATTCTCAAGAACATTTTGTGAATCTGACCCTAGAATATTGTTACAAGATGAATAATAATATACAGTGAGTTATAAAATTCCACTTGTGAAAATGCTTCTATTTAGCATTATTTTAAATCTAGCTTTTTAAATTACAAATGATATTATCAGCAATCACAGTGAAAAGTTACATGAATTTCTTAGTATTTAATATGTCCAACTTTTGTTTTAATGACAGCATGTACTCAAGCTGGCATGGATGGCACAAGTTTGTGCAAAACCTAATGATCCATATTATCCATGCTTGTGTGCTTCAATGGATGAAAAAAAAATCAGACCTTTTGTCTAAAGGAGTGGAAAATGCCTATTGATTATTGACCTAGAAATCTCACATATTTTTTTTATTGATATGATTTCTTTATTTTAAGTTTTTCAAAATTCTAGAACTTTATTTGTTTAAATTCAATTTAAATTAAATCTCATATTTTCTGTCTCTCTTAAACTCTACTGTATATGTACATTAATCATATGTACGTTAATCTACATATACATTAATCTTGGCCACACAATCACACACTGACCAGGTGCAGGAAGAGCTTCCTCATCATCGTCGTCTGGAGGTGGAGGCCCTGGTGGTGTCCGTGGCCCTCTGGGCTGTGGTCTGGGTGGACTGCCGTTGTATTGCTCTTCATTGTCCCACTCTAAGTGAAATTTACACACACTCAAGTTTAATTTTGCCCATCATGAAGGATGGCAGAAAACAGAATAAATGTGTTTGTGCTGACCATGCTTGATGATCCTCTTGGACCCCGGCTGCTGCTGTTGGGGAGGAGGTGGAGGAGGGGGCGGAGAATCCAGCTCATGGCTGTGGGGACGATCAGCTGTGCCGTACACTGCCAATGTCAGGCATGTGTACCATCCACGCAGAACTAAACCATCTGTGTTTACCTTAAACAATAAACAGACAAAATTTACCCAAGTGTTGTTTTATAAAATACACTGCTTATTATATAATATAATAATAAACTATAATGAAAAGTATATATAATAAGATGAATCTAAAAATGAAATGCTATTAGAAGCATAACAAATGGGAAGTTGACGTTACATTATTCAATGACAGCAATGTGACATGCTATACTTGCTAAACCATTTTAAACATCTTGTCTAATTACTATACATGCAGTTTTTATGATCTAATATTAACCCTTTAAGCTATGAGGGTGTTTTTAAAGTTTTCCTGTTTCAGTGGCATCCCCAAAATAAAGGATTATAACTTTAAAATGGTAAATGGTCTGCACTTATATAGAGCCTTTTTAAGCCTTAACGATATTCAAAGCGCTTTACACTGTGACGCATTCACCCATTCACACACACACATTCATACACCAATAAAATATGCAGTGATAATTTATTAATAATTATGCAAAACTGTACCCTTTTGATTCGTCTTCAAATTTCAAAGCACTTGTTCAGTTTTGGTCATAATACCTACATGCATTGTAAAGTACAGCTTCTAAGATTTAAAACAATACCTATTTTGTGTTGGTCAATACTGTGTTTATCATTATTTTGTTCATTATTGTTTGGTGGCCCATCCAAGATTCAAGGGTTAATTAAGAGGCTACATTACATATTTCAAAATGCATTCATCATCACACCACTGGTATATCAAAGTGAACTGCAAAAAAGCGAAGTTTATTAAAAATGGAAATGAAATAGTGACAATTTACAGCACCTAAAATATACACTTTCCCTCATACATTAATATACATTTTAATCTAAAAGCACGATGTTGAATAATTAAAAGACAAGTTTATTTCAACTACCCAAATATCTCTCTTTATCCAAGTAGCTCAGAGCACTTCTGAAAATCTAGAGGGGAGGAGCAAGTCGACTCACTCAGTTTAAAATACAAATGAAGGCTAATTTGCCTACAGGCCACTTGAGGACAGGAGCTGACAGATTAAGTCATTAGAGAGGCATGTGAAAATACATTTTGGATTAGGAAAAATGCTTCAAGTATGCACATGTCAGCAGAATTTGGAGAAACCAAGACGATATATGTGTGAGTGAGATTAATTTCTAGCATGTGGGTCAATATCAACACACGTTAAAACATGTGAATATGTTGCTGGGCTGTAATGAAGTGAGTCTCTTACCTTCCCATTGGGTCTGAAGATGATTGATTTGTTCTCATCATACTCAAGGCTAGTGCGAAATTAACATGAACATCAGTGATTTCAAAAATCTGAATAAAATAATTTATTTAACTTATCAAGTGTGTAATAATCAAAAAGTGCACTGTATTTCTTGCAGAGTTTGCCAAACACAGGTGTGTGTATATAATGTGCGTGTATGTAGTACCTGCCCAGCCTGTCAAACACTGGGGCGTTGGGTTTGGAGACATTATTGAAGAACAGGTCCAACTGGAATGCGTGTGGTGCGGTCTCCCTGCAGATACACAGGAAGGGGCATTGTAACTGTCAAACCCAAACCAGAAACCCCCATTTACCATCAACATATCACATATCAGTGACATTATTTAACAAATCCCTCAATTTAAGCACTGTTCTCTTGATTTATTCTCACTTAAATCACATGCAACATGATCATTTAAAAGAGATAATAAGTTCTAATAATGTAGGCTATCAAAACAAATATTTTCTTTTCTCTCATTGTTCTTTTAACAGGTCTGGAGACAACACAGATGAGGGATGAGATCATGAGAAAAGCTGACAGTGGTCAGAGAATAGGGGGTGTGGTAGGTCTGTTTTTAAGAAAGAACAATAGGGGCCACATAAACCTTTTCCAAATTCCTCAATGTCCTGCAGCCATTTCATCTGTGGATGCAACAGTATTACTCATGTACTTGCATCCTATTGTGTACTATAGAACCGCTAGGGAACGTTGTACACATATTAAAACTTTAAACATGGTAGAAGTACTGTTAACTGTCACAATATGTCTAGTTAAATTACCTTTGAACACTTTTATGCAGAGTGGATGGCAAAGGCAAATAGTCTAACTAGCACATATGTAGAGGGATTAGAATGTTTATATCCCAACTGCATGATTTTTAATGCTCAACTGAATGCTTGGTGTACCTTAAGATAAGATGCTGTGTGTATTCTCACCCAAACGCTCTGCTGTCGGGAAGGTTGCTGTGTGCTTTGATGCCAGGGGGAATGACCCGCACTTCTGTGATCAAGACACCATATGGAAACCGCACAACATCCACATTGGTCAACTTGTAAGAGGACAGACCCAGAAGAATTTTAAGAGGCTTATTAAGATGAGGATAAATGTTATCAAGTATAGACTGATGAACAGGACAAAAAACTCACATACACACCCCTAAGTAGCCTACCAGAAAAACACTCAGGGTTATTCAACTGTTAAAGGTCTTGGAATTAAGATTCCAAACATTCAAGGAATTCGGAAAAACAAAAGCATTACAGAACTTCTGTATCATATCTAAAATTGGCAGTGCAGTGATTGCAGGACACTCTTTCCCTAACAAACTGTGATGGGACAACAGGCTAGTCTAAACTGTTTCTATAGAGCTGTTGGAATACACCTGTGTGGCGGCAAATGAGTGCAACAATACAAAGCACTCATCTACCATGTACACACACCCAACAAGACAAGAGATCTTTTTCCAGTCTTTCTCAAGGATATTAATGTAGAACACTGGAGTCAGAAGAGGATGCATTTGTAGAGGTTCCCATATTCAGGTTTATGTTTATAAAAAATACAAATAAAACACATTACCAAAATTCCACCTCAACCCAAGACCTTTAATCTAACACAACAATGAATTTAAGACTTATATCTGTTAAGGTATTCTGTTTTAGCTTAAACAGTTACTGCTTTGTAATCTGACATTTCAATTTAAAACAGAAGTTAGTCCTGATGTTTGAAGCAATATTCCTGATGTTTGATTTTTAAAGTTAAGTTTTTGTGTAAGTGATCTTCAAAGTGTGTTTATATAAATAAGAAACTGGTCAATATTGTTTTTACTCTTTGGATCTGTAAAGATGCTACAATTGTGTGTGTGTGTGTGTGTGTGTGGGGGGGGGGGTACTGTAACTAAAAGAATATTTGTATCCATGCCAAGTAATGAATTAGGAATTTAAAGCTAGCTTTAAATGGTAACCCCATGAAACTGAGCTAAAAGCATATAAGGATGTTATCTCATTAGTTGGGCTGTGTAGAATTAGATCAGTAAATTTAACACATTTAGTTATAATGCACAACATTACGTCATAATTAGAGGGTTTTGACTATTTGGACAATATGATGACAAATGATCGTTCAGGCTCAAAACAAATAAATCACAGATTAGTGATCAGGAACAGCACAACATCAAACATCCAAACTGAGAAAGGAGATTTGTTATAGTACATGATATTAGTATAATCATATAATCTGCCTTCCAGATTCTCAACAGTGTAACATTGTACTGGCAAACAATCACACAATACAGAAAACAAGCGATACATTCCACGAATCCAAAGTCAAAAAAAAAAAAAAAAAAAGACCTGGTCATCAAAGAAATGGGACTAAACTTGAGCTAAACTATACAAACAAGACTAAAATATTAATGCCCAAACTTTAACCCCCGGCTATCATTGTAAAGCCCCAAGGACTCTGTGTTTACATACACATGCTTGTTTACATGACAGCCAGCTGCTTTCAGTCAGGATAAACATGCGCATGAACTCAACTGAGCACTAGAAGAGTTCCAAAGTCTACTGATCAAGCACCGGCTGATACATATATAACAATATATGTGCATATTATTGTTTTCAAATCCAAATTCAAAACATTAGCATATAACAGTACATATTGATGACAACTACACATATGCAGCTAAACCAATATAGTCATTCCCTTTCTTTCTTACGTACATTTTGTATGATAATGTTAGACTTGCTCTACCATAAACTATAGCCGGATCTATACCGGGATGCAGTAGTTAAGATAAATGCAGAGTCCGGAATGTAAATATATGAAAACTACGATGAATGTGTATGAAATCATGTGCTCATTAGCAAGTTGTTGTTTACTTCGCTCAGTGTGTTACAAAGGAAACTTTACGAACCGCGCGAAAACAGTTTTAAAATATGTCAGACATTGTAGTCGCTGCAACGTGCAGTAATTATATGTGAAAGAGGAATGGAAAACTCTGCAAGTTTACCTCTGCACTTTGATGCTTGAACGTATCTAAAAAGAGCAGCTCCATTGCTGTTTCCCCCGCCATCTTTCTTGATCACATAAGGACTTCCGGCACAGGAAATACTTCCGGAGATGAAGTGCGTCGATGTCAGTGATGTTGTAGTAATCACTATATTTTAGTAAATACTAGATTGTAGTATTTATTTATTACTAGATTTCGATACTTTGTATATCAAACATACACGCAGTGTCCCATCTATAATACAGATTTAAATCGGCCATTTATGAGTCTCTGACTTTATGCCAGTTTAATAGTAGGCCTAAATAGTCAAATTAATAGCTACGTTTTAGAGTTAATATTTGGTCTCTAAACTAAAGCAAACTGTGGGACAATTGTTGCATTTCTGACATAACCAGCACATTTTATTCCATTAGTAATTATGTAAGAAATGTGTAATTACTAAAGAATATTCTGTTCTACTCTACTTCTAACAAAGTTATAGAAGTCATGTGTTCTTATCACGTTTACAATACATAAACTGTAATCACATTCCATACTTTTTCTCATTCAATTTTTTCCTGGATTAATAGATGGTATTAAATTATTACAATAGAACAAGGGTTTAAAAAATTCCTTGATTCATGTAGCAGAGATGACACAAACTTCAGTGGTGCATTAATACCTAACAGACACAGGTCTCAGCACTTCCAGTATTGGTGGAACCACCGTTGTGGGTGTCAAGAAACTATAATCTTCTTACTTTTGAACTGCAAAAGATGTTTCAAGTACTAAAGAGGTGGTGTTGCAACAAGCTTTGGGAACTGTTTTTAGCCTCTAGAGAGAGGATTGTTTTATTTATCTATCCACTCAGGTGAGCAAATACATGGTTATCTTCAGGAAGTTCATAATTATGAGTAGAGATGCTGGCACACTGCTAAACGTTCCAGTTTATCGACAACATTTCAAGCCAAATAGGGTCTTCATCCGGTCGAAAGGAGGGAAAAGATGACAAATGTGTTTGACCTGATGAAGACCCAATTTGGGTTGAGAATTGTTGTCAAAAAACTGGACTGTTTAGCAGTGTGCCAGTGTCTCTACTAATTTCTATGAACTTTGACCGTAGCTGTGCACCTCCATCCTTCTAGATGTGCCTACCTCTAAACCACAGTGTAGGCTATTTAATAGACTTAAAGCTGCTACAGATTCACTTTTAAACAAAGTTGTTTTCATTTATTCTCATATTTATCTCAATAAAGTGATGGCAAAATAAATGTGTTGATAAAGTTTACCCATCAGAGACTATGGAGAGGTCAATAAGGATCATGCCATCCCAGAAGTGTATGACTTTTTTTCTTCAGCAGAACACAAACAAAGATTTTTAGAAGAATATCTTAGCTCTGTAGATCCACAAAATGCAAGTGAATGGTGACCAAAATTTTAATCTCCAAAAAGCAAATAAAGGCAGCATGAAAGTAATTAATAAGGCTCCAGGGGTTAATCCATGTCTTTTGAAGTGATCTAATCAATTTAGGATCAGAACAGACCAAAATGTAACTTCCTTTTCACTGTAAACACTGACATTACAGTATCTAGGCACGATAATTATTTTACGCTCGATAACACTTCCTAGTACTTGACACATGAGCGTTAGATGGCGCTAGGAAGTGTAATCGAGCTTGAAATTATGATTCTACCTAGAGACTGCAATGGAATTATGTACAGTGAAAAAGGAGTTACATTTTGATCTGATCGCTTCCAAAAACCAATTGGATTGCTGGAGTATTATTGATTACGTTTATAATGCGTTTATATATGCTTTTTGGAGCTTCAAAGTTTTGGTCAGCATTAACTTGCATTGTGTGGACCTACAGAGCTGAGATATTCTTCAAAAAATATTTTGTGTGTGTGTGTGTTCTGCTGAAGAATGAAAGTCATACAGTTCTGGGGTGGCATGAGGGTAAATTAATGATTAGAGAATTAACATTTTTGGTTGAACCATTCCTTTAATTGTGGATTTCTTTATATAGGCTAATTGTTTAGTTAGGCTACATGGTAGGAATAGATACAATATTAAAATAATATAGTTCTTGCGTGTGAAGGCAGACGAGCAGGTGTGTTATTTTATTAGTTTGACTGTCTACTGCCATTGTGTTATAAACTTATCCTGAATTCCCTCACATCATGTTGGATGAGCTCTTTTTGGCATGCCATGCCACGTCCTTGTTTCTCAGGAATAGGAGGAGGGCTTTCGCTTGGACAGGTATCTATTACCTGTATCACGTGGGTGCTGGCCAGGTAGGGCACACACAAAACCAGCGCGATCTGAGCAGCCATTGCGGAGCAGAGACAGGCGTTTCGGACTGGATTGCATTGACACGATTAAAAGGCCACGGAACACGTAAAGGAGAGTCCGAACCCGGCACTGATCTGTCCGTAGGCGTGGGGTCACTGGAGTCTCTGCTTCTCTATCACCTGGAGTTGAGCTGTAGGTTTTCTTTTGGCATCGAGGTGGTGGCAATAGTTTTTCCTTCCTAACATGACGGTTAATCCCGATTATCTGCTGCTTTTATTCACCACCACATCTGGCGCAAGTGGGGACCAATTAGGATCAGATGAAAAGGAAATTATACAGTTGTTTTGGCAAGTTGTGGATTTAGCGACCAAACAGGTATTTTCATAATTTCGTCCTGATGTTGTGTGTGCGTGTATGTGTGTCGTAATTGTGGTGGGGGTGAGAGAGTGAGTTTGAAATAATAATTTACAGCAGTGTGCATCTTAAATTGATATAGGCCCATAAGCCTTTTTTAAAATAAATTATGACAGAATATTAGACCAAGTGTTTGTTCATTTTTTTTATTTATTCATGTATTTGTTGAAAAAATTTTAATCTAAAAATGTGCTTCATGTGGTAACATCTAACTGGTTTGAAATAAGTCCAAAATATTATTTAACATGTCTGGTTCAACCTGAATACACCATTTACACCAAACAAAACTAATTTTTAGCATTAGATTAGGTACAATTAGCTCCTTGAGCAAACAAATGCATGTCACCATTTTTACTGATCATTCCTGTCTTCCTACTCTTAGGCTGGTCAAGTAAACAAACTGCTTGTCAAACCGGAGCACATTGAGCTCTCTGAGGAGTGTCAGGAGGTGTGTGGACTCACAGAGGAGGCCTTGACCAATGCTGCTCCACTCGAGGAAGCCATTGACCAGGTGATTATTCTCATATCTGTTGAGAAATATTAGGGCTGCATATATAACAAAACAGAATCAACAACAATCAAATACATTCATGTGCAATTCTTCAATTGTGTCAGTTCTGATAAAGAAGTCCTAGTTCTTAGTTAATTAGCTGGTTTTGAATAATAATAATGATGTTTATATTTGTGAGTTCCTAGTTCATACTCAAGACTTTCCTTAAACTAATGAATTTCAATTGATCCTTTCAACAAACAGCTGAACTCAGAGTTTAATTGTTGCATATAATAGCACAACAGCTTAGACACCATTTAATGCTTGTGCAAGCAGTAATTTGTGGGTGTAGATTAAACACAGCCACATGAAAAAGAGTGACTTGACTTCATTTACTTAATAGTTTCTACATGTGTGCAGTTGAATCAGCGGTTTTGTGCAGAGGTGGACACAAGTGCAGGGAACACCTTCTGCCTCTGTATGGATGGACAGCTGCACATGCGTCAAGTCCTGCATCCCGAGGCCTCCAGCAAGGTAAACACTGCAGCTGAGTGGGTGATATTTGTAGTATCAAGTGATTAGCAAGCTTGGTTAATAACCTTGTTTTTTTTTTTTTGCTTTTCAGAATATTTTGTTGCCTGAGTGTTTTTTCTCATTTTTTGATCTGCGGAAAGAGTTTAAGAAAAAAATCTCTTCAGAAGGGGAATTGAAAGACTTGGATCTTCAGGTCATGGCTGACTGTATCCTTAAAAACATGTGAAATATTCATTGCTGCCTTTCTCAAAAGCACATATTATATCTTAATTCTCTTTGCAGCTGACAGCCAGTATAAAGTTGAGTTTGAGTCTACGTGTGTGTGTGCGTGTGTGTGTGTGAGAGAGAGAGAGAGAGAGAGAGATAGAGAGAGAGGCAACAGGGTGTTGGCTGCAGGATCCCAAGGTTTTGAAATGCAAATAGACTCACAATAGTGTGGGCTCATTGAGGCAGCAAGAGAAAGCCAAGAGTGTTTAGCCAACAAGCTTAACATGCCACACCTACACTGTAACGTCTTAATATCCACACACACACACACACACACACACACACACACACACACACACACACACACACACACACATGTTGATGCAGCTATCATTATGAGGACTCTCCATGACATAATGATTTTTATACTGTACAAACTATAGATTCTTTCCCCTAAGCCTACACCTAAACCTAACCCTCACAAAAAAACATTCTGCATGTTTACATTTTAAATAAAACATAGTTTTGTGTGTTTTTTTAAGCAATTTGAATTGACACTAGAAATGTCCTCATAAACCACATTTATAGCATAATACCCTTGTAATTACCAGTTTGTAACCTTTAAAAAAGTCCTCATAAACCACATAAACATGCCCACACACACACAGTCAAACACATAATGGAATAGCACAGACCTGTCTGCACTCAAAGAAATAACTCTTTAACTGAACTTGTTTCAATCTTGGACAGTGGTTCCACATATTTAAAATGAGGTTTCTTAACTTAAAATTACTATGCAGTCTCGACACAAACACTTTTTGTAGAAAAAACCTAGATGAATTGGGTAAACCTAACAAAATTAGACGTGTCAATGTAACTTAAATAAATCTCTATTATTTATTTATGTACAAACTAGTGAAAATGAATGTTAGCATACTAAATTAATGCTGGTTGTTAGCACTACAGAGTGTAGTTTAGTAACTATGCTATGGTTAGCAGCACAGCATTTGCTCAACGATGCGAACAGTGTGTGACATCTACTTGTACTTATCGTTAGCTGAAGCCCCACTCTTCACCATAATGATAATCTCCAAAACTCCAAAATAACAGACACTCTTCTAAATCTCTAGAAGAGCACAAACAAGTATCCCCCTATATGGTCATCTTGCATAAAAATCATATCAAATTACACTTTATTTTAACATTTACTCTCCCTATCGAGTCCCATGCAAAAGCATGCAGTTTCATCGATGCTACATTAAAAACACTAAGAAGGATTAATATAGTCCCAACTCAAATGCATTAAGTAAACTTCCATTTTACAAATTTAAATGGATAGAATGCAGTGAAATCAAGTTGTGACAAAATGTTCTAGAATTGTGTTGCTTTAGTTTATTTTAATTAAGTAAATTGAACAAGCAGCAAAAATCCTTTTTTTTTTTTTGTGTGGAGTGTACACAGTAAGAAAGGTTCATCTAAAGTCATACTCTTCCTTCATGTTTGCATTGTGCTTTCATTGAAGATTATTGTGTATCAATGTTTCTTTTACATTTGTAAACCATGCCTTTGATGTTCCTCCTGTCTTAAATGTGTTATTAACTAGTAATTAAGGTGTAGGTTGTAACGCTAAACACAGATGCTGTATTCCTTGACTGATGTGGTCAGATCTGAATGTTGTTGTAGATTCATCTCTTCATGCTTTCACTGCTTACAAGGTTGAGCAGATGTCAAAGATTGTTTTAGCACTCCTCTCTGAGCCTGTTTGTAAGTTCTTTAAACTTCTATATATTGCCATCTACATTATACGAATTTAATATCCTCAAGTGTTTTTGGTGTGAATCTGCTTTATTCTCTGTCATAGGCCATACATTTTCTTGTCCTGAAAAAGTGAATGACAAGTTTGAGACTGGGACCTGGTAAGAGCTAACAAACATTTGTCTGCAAACATATTTAATTGATTTGAGAAATAGTTGTGCAGTGCTGCTTGTTTAAGTTACACAAAAGATAAAGGCAAAGTTCATCCAAAAATGAAACTGTCATAATTTACTCTACCTCATTTTGTTCCAAACTCATTTTAATTTCTTCTGTGGAACACAAAAGAAGATGTTTGGCAGTATGTTTGTTTGTATCTTTTTTCATACAATGAAAGTGAATGGTGACTGAGACTGCCAAACATCTCACTTTGTGTTCCATTTAAGAAAGAAAGTCATATGGGAACAGCGTGAGGGTGAAAAATTGACAGAATTTTCATTTTTGGGTGAACTGTTCCTTTAATCAACTTTTTCCTGTGTGTGCTCTGTGTGCGTAGCAGTAAAATGGAGAGGGTAGATGATAACACGGTGATAAGAGCTCGAGGTCTTCCCTGGCAGTCCTCAGACCAGGACATCGCTCGCTTCTTCAGGGGTCTCAACATCGCCAAGTATGTACGCAAAACCTCACAAACCACAGCCAACATTGATTATCATGCAATCTGTGTACAATGGCAATCAAACGTTGACTACCTGTCTGATGAATGACTTTTTGTGTGTAGAGGAGGTGCTGCGTTGTGTCTGAATGCTCAGGGCAGGAGAAATGGAGAAGCACTGGTGCGATTTGAGAGTGAAGAGCACAGGGATCTGGCCCTGCAGAGACACAAGCATCACATGGGCACCAGATACATTGAGGTACACCAACATTTAAAAAGCTAGTAATAGAGATACATTTGTCTCCAATAGAGGGGTTCCCAAACATTTTGTTGTTATACCAGAATTTATGTTAAATGTTACATTCAAATATTTTTTTTTTTACTTAATTTCTTTTAATTATTAAAATGTTTTATTTAATTGAATTCAGCATTGTCATTTTTATCACAATGTCATGAACCACATTTTCTAGTGAACACCTGTTTGGGAAACCCTGTGTTAACAATAACTCTGTTTCTGGAAAAATAATAATAGTAATAATAAACTAAGTTACATTTAGCATTCTAATGAACTGATGTCTAGTTAAATGCAACGTTGAGATTTTTTCTTTTTTAATTGTAGTAATACTAATTTTAAAGCTTGTCACAGCTAATCCAATAACACTGTTTTGTATTGCAGGTTTACAAGGCAACAGGTGAAGACTTTCTAAAGATAGCAGGAGGTAAAAACAACCATCATTTTTATCCCTGAATTTGCATGTGTTTGATATGTGGATGCATAATTCAGCACCTTTAAAGGAGTTACTAGTTTGTGTATGAATGTTGCATAATTTGTGTATGTATTGTACATGTCCTCCAATGTGACATGCTATACTCCTGAAACTATTGTAAACAGAATTTTTATAATGATCTAATAATTATTATTCATGACGTTTTCATGACCTTAATTGAGATATTACAATGAGTATTTGTACTTTGGTCACATCTCAGGGCCTTTTAAAATGAACTAGTGAAGGGAAGAAGTTTTTTTAATTTTTCAGAATTTTTGTATGATAAGATATCTGCTTTTCCTAATACATTCATATATATTTTAACCTAAACTCTTGATGTTGATTTTGTTGAATATTTCTATATCTTTTAATATGGCTAAATTAAAAGGAATAAATTAGGTTACAACAGCAAAACTAATTATAAAGGTTAAATCAGGTAAAAAATAGCTATTTAAGGTAACAGTTGCAGGTTACAACCCTTTTCAGTGTGTGTTGAGCGGCTTACTCATATATGTGAATCTTTGACTGACAGGTACCTCTAATGAAGTGGCCAATTTTCTCTCAAGAGAGAGTCAGGTTATTATACGCATGCGTGGACTTCCGTTCACTGCCACTGCGGAGCAGGTGCTGCAGTTCTTCTCCCCGTCGTGCCCCGTGACTGATGGCAGCGAAGGCATTCTGTTTGTTCGCTTTCCCGATGGCAGGCCCACTGGGGACGCTTTCGTCCTGTTTTCCTGTGAGGAGCATGCTCAGAACGCGCTGAAGAAACACAAGGACATCCTGGGCAAGAGATACATAGAGCTCTTCAAGAGCACTGCAGCTGAGGTGCAACAGGTGAGACCAGGTTGACACATTTGTTTTGAAGTCTTTGTCTGGTACCCTAAAAATATGCTTTATGTGGTATCATCTAAATTAACTTGTTTCATTCAAGTCAGAAATGTTATTTTATATGACTAAATTACCTAAATTACCTAATACATTAGGTTACACCAGTGAAAGTCATTTTAAGGTTGAGATCAAGGAAAAATAGTACCTTAAAGAGATAGTCCATCAAAAAATGTAAATGCTGTTATCATTTACTCATTATTAAGAGTGCTAGGACTAAGCGCAATGCCATTAGTCATAAGTGCAAAGTCAGTGGGCATGGTCATTAAGTTTTGGTGGGCACAAGTGGATTTGGCAAAATCGTGTGTGTAAGGCGCTAATAGGCCTGGTCAAGTGCAATGTAATTCGGAGGTTGTTCCCCAGTTATTGCAGCATCTGTGTCCATTCACTCAAGCACCAGCAATATAAATGAAGACAGCACATTCATAAGAAGTTGGTAGTGTAAATGGACTGTATGCAATGAATGCTAAGAATAGAAATATGGACTTCCATTATTTTGTGTATTAACTGTGTCCTTGTTGAATGTGACACGCTCCTTTTTATGCATGGAAAATGGATATGGAAGTATTAATCATTTTCATCTACTGACACACAAATCATGGCTAGTTTTATCAGTGATTGTATTGAAATGCATTTCACTTTTACCAGTCGATTTTGAAAAATTAAATGAATTTATTGAAGCATGAAAGAATTTACCAAAAATATTTCTATATTCAAATTACACTTCAAACAAAATGAAAATATCTGTAATATATGTAAAAAAAAAAAAAACTTGACTTGAGTCACTTGACATGACTTGATTTCACTTGACTTGAATATATGAAAAAAAAAATCATACCAAATCCAAACATTTTACCCTCTCCAACTACTTCCACCGGCCACTTTTGCAGTGACTTAAAAATCACTCTGAGAAAACAGATGGAAAAATACCAATATAAATTACATAATAAGTGCAATTGTAAATATAAAAATAATATGAGTAATAATTGAAAAATAAACCATGAACTATAGCTAGTTTAACACAAATCTAATACATTTTCTTTCATAAAACGGCTACAATAGTGATTGTCAGGGACATTATATTTTCTGAGTTTGGACATGGACTTTATTACCATCTGCTGATGGAATCTCCAAACTGCAAATGCAGGAACTGAGTTTAGACTTTGCGCTGCAAACAGATATGCTTTTGAAACGTCATAGTGTAAAAAACTAGCAAATTACGCGTAGCACTTTGCGCTGGCAGGAAAATTGCACTTAGAATTAGCACTCTCACTAAAATTGGTGCTATGAAATCTTACGAAAATAGAGCTATGTTTTTCTGAATGTCTTTCTTTCTTCTATGAACACAAAAGGAGATGTTAGGCAGAAAGTTAGCTTCGGTCACTATTCACTTTCATTGTATGGAATAAAGATGCAATGAAAGTCATTGGTGACTGTGGGTAACATTCTATCAGTCTAACACCTCCTTTTGTGCTCCATGGAGGAAAGAAAGTCATACGAGTTTGGAACAACATGACGGTGAGTAAATGATGATAGAATTGTAATTTTGTAACTTTCCCTTTATGGTAACAAGTGCATGTAAGCACTTTTTATGATCTGTCGTTTGGATTGTATTTCAGTTTGTTTGGATTGTTAGACAGACAGTTAAACGTGAGATCTTTGATTGTGTGAGTCAGTGTGTGTATACATTTCTACTATAGCTGAATGTCCGGCTCACTGAACAAACACTCAATTCAGTGACTTGTAAAAGATTAGCTTTTCAATGCTGTCATAAACATTGTTCTCCCAAACCAGATTCTCTTAGTCCTCCCATTCTTCAAATATAAAACCTTAAAATTTCACCATGTCAATGCATTTGTAGAATTACTTGGAATTCCTTCATGTTAATATTTATTAAATCTTTAAAAAAATGTTAAGTCTACTCAACCATGGAAGATGGTTGAGCTCACCTTAACTTGTCTTTGAGCAGAGCTCATGTGTATTTGACTGGGAAGGGCACTGTCTCAGAACCCTAAAGTGACAGTGTGGACTCTTTGGCTTACTCTAATAGAAAGTGGAAGGTTAGACAGTCCTGATCTGGAAAAGTTCCAGCAAATATAAAACCTGAACCTCCACATAAAACCTAGTAAGCATGTTGTCTTCATATATTAGGGCGTGTTTTAGGACACAGACTAGAAATAGACTGATTATGGGTTTGACCAATATTTTTTATCCATTATTCACGCTTTTCCATTTAATCGTTTTTCAGTTCCTTACTATTTCTGTGCAGATAAATGGCTTTTTTTTTTTTTTTTACAAATCTCTGTTTGGAAACATTCAACTTTGTCATACAATTAACAATTGACAGTTGGCAACACGATTATTGTTATTATTATGAAAACAATAATTGTTATTGTATAATAATTGTAATCTAGCTATGATCAGGCTGGAAATTGCTCTTTGTGAGTTGAATCTCCAGTAATCCAGTAATCACGAGTGATCAAACTGTGTGTCAACCCCAATATTGGTGATTAGACACTTAAACAATGCAATAATCTGCATTGGCCATAAAAAAAAATTATAAATACAAATTTCAATTGGTCTCTGCACATACACCAAGTTTTTTTTTACCATGTGTAATATATGTACTGTATGGTGGAAAACACTGTCTGCATCTCCATTTAGAGTATAATTCATCACACATTTCTGACCTGGAACTGAGTCTTCTGATAATGTGTGTTTATGTTTTAATGTCTCTGCTCGGTGCATTATCAAAAAGTCCGGCGTGTGTGTTTGTATGTGTTAGGTACTGAACAGATACTCATCTGCCCCATTAATACCTGTGGCCCCCTCCCCCATCTTATCTGTGGTACCACCGCCCACATACCTGCCCCCAACGGCCACCATGACAGGTGTCCGGGACTGTGTGAGACTGAGGGGTCTGCCTTACGATGCCACCATCCAGGACATATTGGTTTTCCTTGGAGAATACACAGCTGACATAAAACCACATGGAGTGCACATGGTGCTTAACCAGCAGGTAATGCTGTCAGATCCACTTACATTCTTATGAACTGTTGTATACACAGAAATCAGAAGGTAGAGACTGACTTTGAATTAATGTAGAGTTGAATAACACACCTATATATGTAAAGGGATAGTTCCCCCAAAAATGAAAATTCTCTCATCATTTACACACCCCTCATGCCATCCCAGATGTGTATGACTTTATTTCTTCTGCTGAATACAAAAAAAGATTTTTAGAAGAATATTTCAGCTCTGTAGGTCCTCACTATGCAAGTGAATGGTAACCAAAACTTTGAAGCTCCAAAAAGCACATAAAGGCGACATAAAAGCAACCCATAAGACTCCAGTTGTTAAATCCATGTCTTCAGAAGCTATATGATAGGTGTGGGTGAGTCCTTTTTTACAATAAATTCTCCTCCCTGCCCAGTAGGTTGCAATATGCATGAAGAACGTTTCCTAAAAACGAAAGAAGAACTCTCAGGAGAGAAGAGTGCTTGGTAAAGTGAATGTGTAGATTCATAGTATAAAAGGACTTAAATATCTGTTTCTCACCCACACCTATCATATCCTTCTAAAGACATGGATTATACCACTGGAGTCATATGGATTACGTATTTATTGTCTTTTCATGATTTTGAAGTTCTGGCCACCATTCACTTGCATTTTATGGACATACAGAACATAGGTAATATTCACAAATTCTTAATTTGTGTTCAGCAGAAGAAAAAAGTCATACACATCTGGGATGGTATGAGAGTGAGTAAATGATGAGAGAATTTTCATTTTTGGGAGAACGATCCCTTTAAGAATGTGTTCTGTCAGGGCATTTTCCACATTCGACACTGCCAGAACAACTGTTCCATAAAAAGGATGATGAATCACTCAGTGCAGCAGCTTCTGTCAGGACTTGTGTTACTTCATTCCTTCACAATGTGTTTCTGAACTGACTGTCATGCCCCAGTCCATGCAATAACTAAAGCAGTGGTTCTCCATTGGTGGGTAGCGACCCAAAATTAATAAATTACAATTTAATAATATATGAATTTAATTATTTAGCTATTAAGGACAGTTTTGTTTAATAAACCTTTGATCAATAAACAATTTTGGTTCTGTGTTGGATCACCATTTGATGTCTAATGTAAAATCTGGGTCCTGAAGCAAAACCAGTTGAGAACATCTGTCTAAAAGCATGTTGAAGAAATCTAAACTTGAGCACAAGGTGTAAAGCCATTCAAATATTTCCACACAGACCCACAGAAACATAAAAAATAGTCTTGCATATCTGCAGTCAAACACAAAAAAAACCTGCATGTTTTTATTAAACATCAAGGTCCAAGTTGATGACTAAGTTCTCTCTTTCTTGCGTTTTTGTATAACCATTTAACCCACTTTGCATTTATTTAAAGGGTTTCATCCTTTTTAAAATCGAGTTTATTAATTTAACATTTGTGAATGTGTGTTTGGTCAGGGTCGTCCGTCGGGTGATGCTTTTATCCAGATGCGTTCGGCCGATCGGGCGTTCCTGGCAGCCCAGCGTTGCCACAAGCGCTGCATGAAGGAGCGCTATGTGGAGGTGTTTGCATGTTCTGCTCAAGAGATGAACATCGTGCTGATGGGGGGAACGCTCAACAGGAGCGGTCTCTCGCCGCCGCCATGTAAGTTACGACGTAAGTGCCGCTGGGCTCTGGGGCTGCTTCTCTCAGCTGTGTGTGCGGGTAGGTGGCGCTTCACGCCTTCCTGTTTTTTCCCCTTCTTCTCACTCATTCATTCACTTATTCATTCATTCATTTGGTGGGTGTCCTGTCCAGATTTTTCCAGAAATGGGCAGGAATAGGCATCAGGAGCAGTAGGAATCTCATTTGGTCAATTCAGATCTGATGACTGCGGTGAAATATGGCCAAGTTACTCAGATGCTTTTCCACAGCAGGGGAACTGAGGGCTTTGATTGGGGGTGATTCTGAATCTTTCTAATTTTGCACAAGATTTCAATCCACATCATAATATCATGTCATCAATTGCACTGTGTGGTAAGGCACATGTGGAGTAACTTTCTTTTTGGTGTAGTAGATTTCTCTCTTCTTCAGTTCTAGTCCTGGATAGATTGTCAGGTCAGTAACTTTCCTACCATAATATCTAGGGCTGGATCATTTTTAAATATTGCTTATTCACATATTTGCAATGATTTTGCTTACAATAAAAAATTAAGCAACATTGATAATATTGCAAAGATTTTAATGCACTTTTTTAAATGTCAGAAAACTCGTTATTTGACTACTTTCACAATAACTAGGTCTGAGCAATGTATTGAATATTCGTAAAATATTTGCAATATTCAATAATCAAGCAACTTCGATAATATCAATTTGAATGCACTTTTTAAGTTTCCTAAAGACTTAGTATAAGTATAAGAGTAAATTTGATTCAAGTACTCGATCCATAACTCTTATTCAAAAAATCTTACTTCATGGCAGTGTTTGCATGGGATTTTTGATGTTGAAAATGATATAGTAAATATAATGTATACAGTATGTACATAAATATTGCTGTTTTTATATTATATTATTCTATTGGTTTATTAGTGCATAATGTATAAATTAAAATAATTCAATCTCATTTAGTTCTTTACATTAAACATTTCTATACCAATGGCTGTTTGGTTGAAATGATAGTTCCTCGTGGGCCTGGGTAGCTCAGTGAGTATTGACGCTGACTACCACCCCTGGAGTCGCAAGTTCGAATCCAGGGTGTGCTGAGTGACTCCAGCCTGGTCTCCTAAGCACCCGGTTGCTACGGAGGGTATAGTCACATGGGGTAACCTCCTCATAGTCACTATAATGTGTGATTCTCACTCTCGGTGAGGCATGTTGTGCGTGGATGCCACGGAGAATTACTTTTACACACACTATGTCTCCGCGGTAATGTACATAACAAGCTATGTGATAAGATGCATGGATTGACGGTCTCAGACGCGGAGGCAACTGAGATTTGTCCTCCACCACCCGGATTGAGGCTAGTCACTATGCCACCACGAGGACTTAGAGCACATTGGGAATTGGGCATTCCATATTGGGGAGAAAAAAAAAGAAATGATAGTTCCTCTGACTAAACAAATAACTCAAAATAACACTTTTAAAGCAATTTAAAAAAAATACATGTTTGTGCAGCCACAGTCTGTGGGTATGTGCTGCTGAAGGGTGAAGGGAACATACCTGACTTGTAGCTGAATTATAGTGGCAGATATTGATGGTTTTGGGTTAAGGTCTGCTGCATGCTTTGTGTTTCACTATGATAAAAATAATGTGTATGTGATGTAAAGATTGGGATCAAAATTTTAATATAAACTTGTTGGACAGAGGAATTTTTTATTGAAGTTAACTGGTATTTTGCCAGCTCGGAAAGCAAAATATTTGGGGATATTTAAAGTGATGAGACACAAAACACATTATAGATGAGATTTGTAATCATACCTGGAGTGCTAAGGGATAATTCTGTCATTGTTTACTCACCCTCATGTTGTTCAAAGCATGTGTGACTTTCTTTTCTCAGAGGAACACAAAAGAAAATGGTAGGCAGTAGGGGTGGGAACATTTTTATTTTCCAATGCATTGCAATCTTCATTTGAATGATCTTGATATCGAACCTTAAATCATAAGATCAATCGTTTACTCTATGCACAATGCCCTACGACAATGAGTGGAAATCACTTGCATTTACAAATATATTTTGGGCTATGCAACTAAAATGTATGTATTTGGTAACTGGCTTGTAAATGTTTACATTTCAATCACCAGTGATTGTGTAGTATAGAGGTGGATTATTTAGCAGCAAGATCTTTTCACTAAGTTTTGAGGGTAAAAGTTGTTCCGCGTGTCCAAAGACGAGATCCACGCGACCCATTTGTCATTGAATAATGTCTATTATAATAGCCTTTCTTTTCTTTACAGTCATTTGTTGATCAAAAATAATAAAAAAAATAGCATTTAATTATAATCATGCATGGCACAGATGAGATAAACCCATTCAAGTCCTCTCTAGTTAACATGCGCTCATTTACAGATGCTCTTTAGCACGTGTTCAACAAATCAATGTAAATAGCTGTAAATAGTAAAAATTATGCAATTATACAATAAACATGTAACAAAAAATATTATACAGTACTATGCAATATAATATGTTTATTGATTGAATACATTGATTTGTTCATTTTTAAAAAGCCAAAATTTGACAAAATTATGATGAAAAAAATAAAACAACATAATTAGTCAAATTTATATTTTCGTAATGTACCTTGTTAGAAGGTCTTTCATATGTTACCAAAAGGGACAATATAAGTGAAATATACCCATGTGAATCGAGAGGTTGTAAATCGGAATTGAATCGAATTGGGAAATCTGTATCAATACCCAGCCGTAATTGGCAGAATATAAGGGACTGACAGCCTCTGTCATCATTTATTTTCATTGCATCTTTTTCCATACAATGAAAGTAAATGGTGACTGTGTAAATGGTAACACAATTTTAATTTTTGGGTGAACTAACCCTTTAACTATGTGACATGCAAGACAACTCATTTAGACACAGAGAAACACTGCTGCTAGAACAGGTTCACAAATGTGACAGGTGTTTGAGGTGGGCTTTTGAGGTGGCTACTGCTGGTGTTTTGGTTTTCCCATGCTCCAGCTTGTTGACAGAGTTGATTTGCCCTGTATTGTTCATTGATTGTATGTTGGGATGACTGCATGAGCCTCTGATGACAAACAATGACCGGGACATGTAAACGGGCTGTGAATGTAGTTTAAGAAAACAGTTAAAAGCATAAAGGCCTCATTGTAACTGGCTTAGGTTCAGTCAGGACCACACCCACAGTTGATTGGTGAAAATAACTCGACTAATCACAACTCTTATGATTGAAAGAGTTTTTAGACATGAAAGCTCTACTAGCATGATTTAATTCAGAATCACGTCTGGTTCAGAGTCAAGCAGGTTTTTTTCCACTCAGTAATTTTGTTATGTCCCACCTGCCCCTCCCCCATTTCAGGTTTATCACCTCCATCGTATTCATTTCCTCACGGGTCGGCTGTCCTTCCTGCTGGAGCTGTCCTTCCAGCAGGGGCGGTACTACCTGTGGACCCAGCAGCTATCTACCCCTCCCAGTTCCTGCTAAGTCCCCGGGGCCTGGCCCCAACCACTGCGTTCTACCCTGGCAATAACCCACTGTACATGAACTACACCACCTATTATCCCAGGTGAGGGTTATCACATACCTATTGTTGTTTTTTATAGTCAGTTCAGAAAGTAATGCACAAATGTTAATTCCTTTGTAAGAAATATTGGAAGCTGTAACTTAATTTACCAAAGATGATTGCATACCACTTATCCCTGTTTAAAGCTTAAGTGTGTAATTTCACTACGTGGAATTGCAAAAATAATATGTTTTCAAACAGGTTTCCTCATCTGCTATTGACAGTGTTGGGTAGATTACTTCTGAAGTGTAATCTGGTACTGAATACAAATGACATAATTAAATTGTAATCAGTGATGTCATATTTTAAATGACACTTTCTAATCTGATTACATTCTGATTATTGTTGTATTACTGATGAAAAGGTTACATTCCATAAAGTAGGTGTAAATAAGTAATTGTAATATGATTACACACTGTTAACATTTTAATGTAATTGAATTACTTGTAATACAGATTACATGCAGTCCATTACTACCCTAAACTGGCTATTGATCTAACAAACATTAGTTGAGCCAATATTTCTGTGTTGGGCTGGTCAGGATGCTCAAACAAACTGTGCAATGTTTTGATAGCATCAGAGAGCAACTCTGCAGCAAAGAGGCTAAATGCAGTAACTATCCCAAAAATGATTTTTTTTTGGAGTGTCCAGCCAAATTTGAATTATTTAGATTTTTAGATCTGAACATTGGTGAGCTAAACCTGCCTGTCACAGGACAGAAACCAGCCCAAGAGACCCGATTTTGGTCATTACTCAATATTGACAAAATGTAAAATCCTGCATTTTGCACAGCAAAAATGTGTCTGTATATTGAGAATACATAGGAGAAAGTACTTCATCATAAATTACACACTTCAGTTACTTTAAGTTAGACATCAAATACTCTAGTCAGTAAGTAAAAGTACACAAGTCAAATTGTCACCGTTATGTGACCTCAGGAAACTTGCCAGTCAATATGTTATGTTTTGACAAATAATAGCAGCATAGACAGAGAGGTTTTGAAAAGTGTGAATATTGAAATACACTGTGTAAGCGGGTAATGTTTGTGTTTGAGTGTAATGTGTTTTGTGTTTAAATGTTGTCTTTGTGGAAGTTGCCTGTGTATTTTGTGTGAGCTTTTGCCTCAGGCATTTTTGATGAGCTGCTTAAATGAAGCTCAGAACATAATGACTTTGTCTCTAAGAAGAGCTTGCACAACAAGGACTGGGTGTGTTTTAAAGGGTAACAGATTGTACAGGTCCTTTAAAGGAGCTATAATGCCTATTTTAGCACACTCCATAGTGGAAGAACTGGTTCACGCACAGAGTGTGCATACCAGTGTATGTGAGAAATAAGGACAAAAAAATAAGCTTTAAATTATTTAACTTTGAGAAGGTCACAGAAATGTAAAGACAAGCTCCTGGGTAGCTCAGCGAGTATTGACGCTGAATACCATCCCTGGTGTCGCGAGTTAAAATCCAGGGTGTGCTGAGAGACTCCAGCCAGGTCTTCTAAGCAACCAAATTGGCCTGGTTTCTAGGGAGGTTAGAGACACATGGGGTGACCTCCTCGTGGTCGCGATTAGTGGTTTTCGCTCTCAGTAGGGCACATGGTAAGTTGTGCATGGATCGCAGAGAGTAGCATGAGCCTCCACATGCTGCAAGTCTCCTCAGTGTCATGCATAGCAAGACACGTGATAAAATGCACGGATTGACTGTCTCAGAAGTGGAGGCAACTGAGACTTGTCCTCCGCCACCTGGATTGAGGTGAATAACATGCCTCCACGAGGACCTAGTAAGTAGTGGGAATTGGGCATTCCAAACATTGTGGAGAAAAGGGGATAAAAAAAAAGAATAATTACAAAAAGTTGATGTGTGTATATTTTTGTAAAATGTTTAAAGGCTGTTTTACTCCAGTTTCCTGTCTCAGTGTGCAGAGACTATGTAGCTATCTATAAGCAAGCTATTCCTGGTTGATTCCCCCTAAAAGTGTAAAAACTGTAGTGCTGTTAAAACATTGTTCTGTTTATTTGTACATCCAAACCAGCCCGTAACAGCAGCATTGGCTCGATCAGTAGCTTGAGGAGTTTGGGGCAGAACAATCTGTTTTCGACCAATGGCAGATGGTGGTAACATGTTTGAAAATTATTCCATATGTTGGCAATTCCGTTTGGTTATGCTAACGACACAGAAGTTACACACTTCACCTTTAATGCTGTTACACGAAATTATAATTTATGTTGTTAATGTTTGACTTTTTCACCTTTTTTATAAATTTCATTTACAGTATATCTTTTGTTTAACCACAGCCCACCTGGCTCCCCCCCTAACATCAGCTACTACTCTGCTGGCCACACCCCTTCAGTTGGCTCACTCCTCTCAGCCCCACCCACAGCACTGATACGAATGCAAGGTCATGTCCCTTCCCATGCTTACAACGGTGGAGTTAAAGAGATCCTCAGCATAGTACATGGATATCAGGTGAGTTTAAAATACACATCCGCCCACTAATGACTCTAATCCATAATAACAATGTGAATTCAGAGAAGGGACAGGAATTTGTGCCTGTAGGATCTAATTAATTATTAAAAAATTCCTTCCGAATATCAGGTAACTAAATATTATAAAAGTCACTGGCGACCTTTAAGGAATTTAAACAGTATTAACAGGCAGCTACTAATGCTCTTTCTCAATGTTATACAAGTCCTAGTTTGTCCCACACCATTAAGTGTGTGTTTGTGTGTGTGTGTGTGTGCATGCGTGTGTGTGAGCGTGTATTTATCACTTTGTGGGGACCAAATGTCCCCCATGAGGATAGTAAAACCCAAAATGTTTGATCTTGTGGGGACATTTTGTCGGTCCCCATGAAGAAAACAGCTTATAAATCATACTAAATTATGTTTTTTGAAAATGTAAAAATGCAGAAAGTTTTCTGTGAGGGTTAGGTTTAGGGGTAAGGGATAGAATATATAGTTTTTACAGTATCAAAACCATTATGTCTATGGAAAGTCCCCATAAAACATAGAAACTCAACATGTGTGTGTGTGTTTGTGTGTGTGTGTGTGTGTGTGTGTGTGTGTGTGTGTGTGTGTGTGTGTGTGTGTGTGTGTGTGTGTGTGTTTTTTATAGGCAGGGCAGGGCTGGATTGTAGATACCATTTAAGGTGTGTCCTGTACCCTGCGGAGTTCAGAATTGAAGATTTAGATGCTTTAGTGGGTCTGAGTAACAGTGCCGTATAGTTGCATTGTCACACTCCCTCTGTGTGCAGAACAGGTTCCTCTAGTCTGAATTCCCCCACAGAAACACACAAGACATTGAGTTAAGGTGCGGTGCGTTGGCCTGCTCTAACTTGACTACTGTTTCTCACATGTTCCGTTGCTATGGGAGACAACTGTTAGGATTCTGCCGGTGTAGACCAAAACATGGCAAAAAGACTCATGATACATAAGCAATCATACAAATGACTCATTTTCATATTATTTGAGTTCGTTTTGGAGCCATGAAAATGTATTTGAGTTTGTTTCAGGTTTTCCAATTATGTTAGTTTTCATTTGTATTTATTTAATGAAAATATTTTCATTCAGTTTTCATTTTAGTTTTTGTGAATTATAACACTGTTCATACATTCACAGTTTTCTTTTTGCACAAACTTATAACAGTCTTCAAATAACTGCAGATATGCTGTGCAAATGGGCATTGTAAAGCAAGGTGTGTATTGAAGATGTTTTCAAAAAGAATAGCATGAATAATTATTATTTATCAATTAACTTAATACAAAGTGGCCTTTAAAGGGTTAAATACAACCTCAATCACAGGATTTGTGGCATAATATTAATTACCACAACAATTTATTACAACTCATCCCTCCTTTTCTTTAAAAGAAGCAAAAATCAAGGTTACAGTGAGGCAGAGAATGAATATTGGTTTTATGATTTACTTTTAAAAGCATATGTGTGTTTCAGAAAGTCTTAATGACTCCAGTATCGTACACAAGTATTTAGCAATAATATCTAATGCCTTTTATTATGCATTATTCAGAATATTACTCTATTTAAGGTGCTTTCAGTACATTTACTTTTACTTTTCATGTCATCTTGAACTTATACTGACACCTAGCAGCTTTGATGCAGCATTACGCAAAAGAAATAGATTTGGTTTCCGATGCCATTGCCATTGTGCTCTTGGCAGTTAGCCATGAGTAATTATTCCTTGAGCGGGAATGTCGGATAATAGGGCAGTTATTGAGATAAAGAGAGTTGTAATCTGCTGAATCATGTGAGGGGACTCTCTCAGTATACTGTAGAATAAAACATCTTATATTTAAGCTATTGATAAGCCTGGACTTTTCATCTCATGCGAGTGTACATGTTTTTAAACATTTTAAAAGTGCTATTAATTTCTTTTTGTAAAATTTTTAATAAGGAAAAAATTACTGAGTGCACATTTCAGAACTGGGCTTTAAATATTTGACACCACAGGGGTAAAATGTTGTATGAAGTTATGGGCTAATTATAAAAATAACTGCGGCTCCTGCCATGCACAGCCACATTGTGTGTTTCTCCCATGCAGGCTGTCCATTTGCCTCAGGCAGTTCGCTAGTTTTGTTATTAATCATTTGAGGTGGGACTTATTACCTATAATGAGGCATAAGCATGTATCCCTAAATGAAACCTAATTTATTTCTTTCCTGTTTAGCCCGGCAACAGTGATGCCTTGGTAACTCTCCCCTCTGTGCTGTCGGCCAAGCAGCCTATTGGAGACCATACTGTAGGAGGCGGGGCCTATCTTGACTTGCAGTTGCTTTAAGCCAATTTATTCACAAAGCCACACCCCTCTGGTGGAGCATGGATTCAACGAACCCCCTCAAAACCAAGCCGTTTATGCCATTCCTTAGATTAGCTATTTATATGAGAATTAAAAATATATATATGTATTTTGACATTAATGTATATTGCACATTGTTTTTTATGCATTAGAGCTAATATTCTTCTCATACGGTCTCGTTGCTGAAGTCAAATATGTGTTAGTGAGAGTTTGTATGTTTGTGTACATACATGCACATGCAGTGATGTTCACTCAGGAAATAGCTGCTCAAACCAGGGTGTAAAAGATTCTACCTGCTGAATCCAGACAGACTTTCACTGATACCATAAATTTAAGCCAAAGGACCAGAAACATTTTTTGTACGTGTTTTAGTGTGTATTTCCCTGTTGATGTGACTCTACTATGAGTATGTGTAAATATGTGGAGGCCTTTAATCTGAAGGTTATAAATTGCATGATGAAGTTCAAAGAGCTATCTGTTTTAACATGTTTACAAGATTCGCCAAATCCTTACACGACACTTGGATATCTAATTGTCAGGTAATTCTCACAAAACCTGTCAAGAAAATTGCCTGGTCCTATTTTAGTTTGAAATAAAAACAAAAACAAATAAGAAATTGCATTTAGTATTTAGAAAATAAAGACTATTTTAAGGCCAATAAGACATTATTTACACATTTATTATAAGGCAGTTATGCACATTTTACCCCCAAATACAATGTGTATGTGCATATGTGCATATATATATATATATATATATATATATATATATATATATATATATATATATATATATATATATATGTAGTTTTGTTTTTTTTTACCAGGAAATTTTCTTAACAGGTTTTGAAAGACTTACCATTTCAGCAACATTGCTCAGAAGCAAAATCAGGAACAATTCATTACTTTTGTGCTTTCTAACTGTGTTTGTGTGTCATGAATCAAAAATATGCATTTTCCTTACCCAATGTACAATGTATGACGTGAGCTTGTGTGTGTGTGTGTGTGTGTGTGTGTGTGTGTGTGTGTGTGTGCTTTCACATGCACACCATAACCAAAAGTCAATGCATGTGTGTTTATTCACTGCACTCAGAGAGTGTTTCGGGCATGCTGTAATGCACACAGGTGTATTTTCACCCATTATCTGTGTGTTAAGGAGTGTTTGTGTGGAATGTGAACAGGTTTATTTGTTACCTGCAGCTGTACCCCATCTGTACCCTCCTATTTGTTTATGCCAATGTTTCTAGTTTATTTTACCCTGTGTTTTTTTTTTTTTCAATACTAGTGAGTAATTTGCATGCTTAGGCTGTTATGAGCTGTAGGTGTAAAGTGAATGACAGCAAAATTGTCAGTGTGATTTATTTGTATGTAGTGCCCACACATGCCAACAGGCAGTAGCAAAAGAAAAGCATTACTCGTTCATGTTACCAAACTGTTTCCATCCTATTTCTAGTTTATAAACATAAGTAGAGAAAGAAATCATGAATTTGGCCGTTTGGAGAAAGTATTATTTTATTTTGATATTTTATAATAACTTAAAATAAAGCAAATGTAAGAATTTTCTGAGAGATTGAGTGACTTAATCACTGACTACTGTACATATGTACATTTTCACCTAAAAAAAGGGAGGAGTGTCTGAGCTACGTGGAATAGATTAAATCGGTGTGATTATATCAAAATATTAACATTGGAATTGCTCTCCCTTATGATAATCAAGTTGTATACAAGAAAATACAAAAACTCAAATTTCACTTTGTTGCTCCTCCTAACCTGCTTTTCAAAGGCAAATCTATAATGCATATTTAAAGTAATAGTTCACCCAAAAATTTACATTTGCTGATAATTTACTCACCCTGAGACCATCCAAGATGTGTATGACCTGCTTGCTTCATCAAAACAGGTTTTTAGCCTCATCCAATGCAAGTGAATGGACACCAGTTTTTGACGGTCCAAAAAGCACATTAGTCAGCATCAAAGTAATCCACACATTTAATCTTCTGAAGTGAATCGATACATGTGTGAAAAACTGATTGCTAATTAAAACTTTATTAACTTTTAAAAAATCACTTCCTGTAAACATTATTGCCTCACATCACTATCGTATGACATCATCATGTTTTGGCGTTCGTGTGAGAATTCAGAAGTTCTGATCTGTTTTCCACAGAGGAACGTACTTTATGCAAGAGTTAGGTCAATTCAAACAGCAACAGAGAGCTGGCGGAAGCACAGATTTAAAGTTAAAAACGTTTTAAAAAACAATTTGTTTTTCACACAAATGTATCGATTCACTTCAGAAGACATTACTTGATCGGCAGGAGTCCTGTGGATTACTTTGATGCTGACTAAGTGTGCTTTATGGACCGTCAAAAATTGGTGTCCATTCACTTGCATTGGATGAAGCTGTGTGATACTTCCCAAAAAATTTTAAATCCTGTTCTGATGAAGAAAGAAGGTCATATAAATCTTGGATGGCCTGAGGGTTAATAAATTATCAGCAAATTTTCATTTTTGGGTGAACTATAATTTAATGCCCTCTACTGGGCAATTTTAGCTTCAAAACTGAATGTCTCTTCAACTTACTGAAACGTTTTCCTTTACTGTGTATTACAGATAATGTAGGTTGTTGTATAAAACTGTAGTTTCATATAAAAATTGATATTAGAGAGATGGTCAAATATTTAACAAAATATAGATTAGGAACCTTGCATGACATGTGAGCATGGTCAGCATGTTCAGAATGGGATACTAACATACTACTTACTACATAGTGTGTAGAAAAAATAGTAAAAAAGTACAAATAGTTTGTGTAGTACACAATATGTAATGACAAATGTTTCAGACAATAGTATGCTAAATCATTACATTTGCAAGTTCAACAAATTTTATTATTTTCATATTTTTATTTAAAAAACTATTGGTTTGTAATATTTAATCCAGTTTTGTGAAAAACTCTTGGCAGTTCAAATAATCAAATAATGGGTTAAAAAGTTACATTTCTTCCATTTCATTCTAAAATCTGAAAAAGGACGGTCAAGTAAAGCTAGAGTTGCCAAATTTTCAAGTAGGTATAGCTGCAGGGTGAAGACCTCCATATGGGGGCAGGATATCCAAAAGAGGGCAGGGTAAATCCAGAAGGGGTTGTGGTTATCCTTGAAAGGGGGTTGCGCCTACTCCAAAACTTCCACTCACAGTTAAGGTTAGGGAAACGGTTAAGGTAAGGGTCTCTCTATACCTTTAATGTTGGTTTGGAGCGCCCACCCCTTTTGGGAGCAATACCAGCAGCTACATCCTTCTCCAAATCTTTGCATGAATCCTGGACACTTCAGCATTTTGGACATTATAACTAAAATAAACCTCAAATTTATATCAAGATAGTTCAAATGAAGATTGCGATTAATTAAAAGATCAATATTTTTACCCATCGCTAATTTTATAATTTTTATTTTCAGCCATACACGTGATTTTGTGAGGTTCAACATAGCAAAATCCAATTATTTTCGCATACACCCTAGAAACTGCTTACGTACCCCTGGTAGGGAATAACTGCTCTACAGTATGCTGGACCTTTTTGCAAATGTAGTAGGTAACCCGTGTATTCCATGCATGCAGAAAATGTGCATACTGCACACAATATATACATACTACTCTCTGCAGAAATAGTGGGAGCAGTTTTATAGTATGCTATTCCGAACATTGCCAAATATACAGTATGCAAATACACTGACAGCTTAATGCCAAACGTGACCCGTTTCAACAAACTGGCCTCTCAACCACAACCCCAAGGAAACAGATTATAAAACATTGAGATCAATAAGTATAAAGAATTATTAAAAGTTAGCCACTCATTATGTCAGTTTGTACAGTTTACAGGGGCGATACTGATGCCATGCTATTAACAGAATAAGCAAACAAGCAAATGCTTCTGGAAACCATGTTCTGTAACTGCTTTAAAGATGCAAAATAGCTCTTATGTGATGAAGGTCTGTTTCAGGTCTATATACAGTGTAACAGTGAAAATAGTGCATTGAATTAATGGCTCTGTTGTCCAAGTAGTGTTTGTTGTCTGTACGCAGTCGTGTTATGTGTATGTTGCCTCAGAGTTCTGTCATTAACAGAGCCCTCAGCAGTTTTTCTCTATCCATCCTCAGGTCTTCAGAGCTGCACAAACACACATTAGCAAACACACATAAGCACAGATGGATGAAGAGAAAGGATGGGAACCATCAGAGAAAAAAAAAACATCAAGGCCCACGTCAACAGATGGAAAGAAAAATGGGCAAACATGCATATAGAGAGGAAAATATGAATAATTGGAGACAAAAAGCAGATAGACAGAGTTAGTGGAGAAAAAAAGAGAGAGAAAAAAGACATAGATCTTAATAGAATCATACAGTATTTTGAAAATAACCTGATAGTTGTAAATATGCATTACCTTTCTGTGTGTGCAGAATAGGGTAGCAGGTGCGGTACTGAACTTGGACAGAAGTATGGGGAGTGGTCACAATGCTCCAACCGTGGTGCATCCTTCTGCTACGGAGAGAAAGCAAAGGTCTGTTTGTATCTCACTACAGTCAAGCTACTCTTTTAGAAAAGTAGTTAGCTACACTAGAAACTACTAACAAAAAAAGTTATTTAAAGAAGATGCGATATCCTAATTAAATTAAATATACACATATAAATAAACACTATATATACATTATATATATATACATACATGCACACATACACACACACATATAGCTCTGGAAAAAATTTAGAGACCACTGCAAAATTATCCGTTTCACTGGATTTACTATTTATAGGTATGTGTTTGAGTAAAATTAACAATTTTGTTCTCCCAAATTCCAAATACAAATATTGTCATTTAGAGCATTTGTATTTTTTTTTGGCAGAAAATGACAACTGGTCAAAAAAGATGCAATGTTTTCAGACCTCGAATAATGTAAAGAAAACAAGTTCATATTCATTTTTAAACAACACAATACTAATGTTTTAACTTAGGAAGAGTCCAGAACTCAATATTTGGTGGAAAAACCCTGATTTTCAATCACTGATTTCATGCATCTTGGCATACTCTCTCTACCAGTCTTTCACGCTGCTGCTGGGTAACTTTATGCCATTACTGATGCAAAAATTCAAGCAGCTCGGCTTTGTTTGATGGCTTAAATACGGGACAAATCGTGCTATGACAGGGTCTTGATCCGATGGTCTTCCATCACACCTTGAGCGACCTGGCTGTGTGACATGGAGCATTGTCCTGCTGGAAAAACCAATCCTCAGAGTTGGGGAACATTGTCAGCGCAGAAGGAAGTTTTTTTTTTTTCCAGGATAACCTTGTACTTGGCTTGATTCATGTGTCCTTCACAAAAACAAATCTGCCCGCTTCCAGCCTTGCTGAGGCACCCCAAGATCATCACCAAATTATTTTTTCAACAAATTGTTTATGTTAGGAGTGTTGGTTATTAATGTTTTTGAGACATTACAGACATGACATTTTCTGTAAAGCTGAATAAATCGTTTTAATTCATAATAATGTTCATTATCCAATCACTGCCAACCATGTTATAGGCCTAATAGAATTTTGCACAATAAATCTATGTATTGTTTACCAAACATGTTGGGTGGACCAAACATAGGGTTTCCACCCATCCAGTAAAATACAGGATATTCCCGTATTTAAATATGAAATGATGCGTCCCGTATCGAATCGATCCAAGACCCGTTGTCCCGTATTTAAGCTGGTCAGATGGCGTCATGGTGAAATCATTCCAGATCGCTAATTTAACATTTGTAAAGTTGGAACTTTTACCTACTGTGGGTAAGGGACTGTCTGAAAAGTCCACATAATGTGCTAAAACGTGCTAATACTATGGAGGATGTGGTAAGGACCGTCTGAAACTCCACAAATTGTGCTAAAACTGTTTGTTTTTGTTTTTTTCCATATAAATGTTCAATTAGATGTACAAAATGACACCGATCGAACAATGTATAAATAAAATCATAAAGTCATAAAGACAAGTACGGGTAAAGAAAATATAAATAAAATAAAAATGAACAATATTCAAAAATACTTATGAACCAACCTCCTTTTTCAGTCCTTTTTCATTATAAATTCTCCTCCCTGTTCAGTCAATGGGTGCTTCTCAATCAGAAGGCTGCAGCCACGTTAGGCTGGATATCTCTGCAACCACGTAATCAAGCACCGTCAAAGGCTGTCTCAATTGTAGGGACACTGGGAAGGCAGTCTCATTTCACAGCCTTCGTTTGACGTATTTTGGAGGATGCATCAGGTGTATCCTTCGTGGCCTTCAATCACCCACAATCCTTTGCACATGTCCCAAATTATTTAAAAAAAGGGCGGAAAACGAGTTGCGTGAACATGGAGGCAGAAACCTTTATGATGCTGCTTACTTTTTTCTCTCTCCAAGTTTTTATTCGCATTTGCAGTAATTGACAATGTGTAGAAAAATAAAAAATGCAAGTTGTTACAAAGAACATACAAAGCACAAACAAAAGAAATAAAAGGGCAATTACATTTGAGAATCCTTGACTTTTAAAGTTTTCAATATAAATTCTAAGATCAGTGTTGAAAGATTTATTATACAGCCTCTAGCTTTGCGAATAAAATATTTTGCTAAAATAATTAAGGGATTACGGACAAATTTCAAATTTTCTGAAGTATATGGGTTTTCTTAAAGTAAAATATCACATGAGGGATATTGCCTTTGACGGTGCTTGATTGCGTGGTTGCAGAGATATCCAGCCTAACGTGGCTGCAGCCTTCTGATGGAGAAGCACCCACTGACTGAACAGGGAGGAGAATTTATAATGAAAAGGACTTAAATATTGATCTGTTTCTCACCCACACCTAACATATCACTTCAGAAGACATTGATTTAACCACTGGAGTTTTATGGATTACTTTTATGAGGACCTATGTGATACTTGGAGCTTCATAATGTTGGCACCCATTCACTTGCATTGTATGGACCAACAGAGCTGAAATATTCTTGTAAAAATCTTTGTTTGTGTTCTGCAAAAAAAAGAAAGTCAAACACATCCGGGATGGTATAGGGGTGAGTAAATTATTAGCGAATTTTCATTTTTGGGTGAACTATACCTTTATATTACAGTTTAGAGTGTTTTGAACAGTATTCAGTTGGTTTAAATTAATTTAAATTCTGTGTTGTGTATTTCGAAGCCAAAATACAAATGTACACACGTGTATATGGGGGAGTATGAAAAACAAATTAGAAAGCACCCTATTTTATATTACAGAATCCAAATATAGTAATAACTAGCAGGAATGAACTAAATACTTAGCTTCAAAAAAGAAGTCAAAGTCCCTATGAGTCTGCACAGGCCTCAAGTTAATCAATGAATCAGTTATTTGAACTAGGTCATTTTCATGAACTGCCCGAAATAACTAATTCACTCAAATTAATTTGAGTTCCCAAAGATAGATATAGGGGAATTGTTTATTTAAATAATTGTAATAAAATTTACATAATAGTAAATATTACTGCCCGAAAGAACTGATTTTTTTTTTCCAGCAATACATAATATGAGGACAATTTAAGTGAGTGTGTTTGATTACTCCCTTGACTCCAATGTGACAAAAGTTTTTTTCCAGTGAGGCTCTTACAATGGGAGTGAATGGGGCCAATCCATAAATATTAAATGCTAACTGATTCAAAAGTACAGCCACAAGATATAAACAGTATGCCTGTTGACATGATTTTAGTGTGATAAAATCGCTAACTAATCTTCTCTGTGTAAAGTTATATCCAATTTTAAAAGACAATGTAACAGCATTAACACCAAAAGCCCATAAAAAATTACAATATAAAACATTTTACAGTTCAAATAATAGTTTTAAAAAGGATAATTAATGCAAGTGCTTTTTATAAAATGATAAGCTTTACATTTCTGCCTTTAAACCCTCCAAAAATTGGCCCCATTCACTTTCATTGTAAGTGCCTCACTGTACCCTTAATTCTCTCTCTTTTATTTAAAAAAATATTTTTTTGTGGTAATCAACACTATGCCACAAATGCTGTCCTATGCTATGACTTTCTTTTTCCATGGAACACAAAAGAAAATGCTTGGCAGAATGCTATGTAAGTCACCATTCACTTTGCATCTTTTTTCATACTGATACAATGAAAAATGAATGGTAAATGAAGCTAATATTCTGCAAAGCATCTACATCTGTGTTCCACAGAAGAAAGAAAATCATAGGGGTTTAGAATAACATGAGGGTAAGTAAATGATGACAGAATTAAACATTTTCTGTGAACTATCTCTTTAAGAATAGTTTTACCATCATTATATTTCATTAGGAAAAATCATAAATGTTACCGGTGGGTAAATTGGTGGCTGGACTTGTTTGTCCAATGAGTTGCTTGACGTGGATTTTCCCAAACTGCACTGGGAGGATATGGCTGCAAGTGCCTCTGGAAGGTCATCTTCATCACTATGGTTACTATGGAACAAATGACAATATAATTCAAGAGAGGTCTCATTGTAAAAACTAAAAACCAGCAGAGGAAACATACCCTTGTTACAACCCTAATATCACAATAAGAGGTTCATAATATGTTTCTGATTGCTTAAGAAATCTGACATTCTGAATATTATGCATAATGTTTTATATGTTTAGGATTTAAAACGTAATAATCTTTAGAATTTATAAACTCATCAAGTTAACATTATTTAATTTGATATTTAGTATTTAAATCAAAGACTATTTGACTTATTTAGGTCATATTTTTTAATTAAGTACATTTTATTTGTGACCATTAATTTTTTTAAATTAGATGAGAAAGAGGGAAAAGGGTCCTAGATTAATTTGTGTTTTATTTCTCAAGCTTGCAAATGTATATATAGTTATATATACTGTCTGTATGTACAGTATATATTACACTTCAGTGTTGTAGTACTCGAGACCGGACTCAGTCTTGTCATGGACTCGTGAGCAATTTGACTCAGTCTTGACTCGAACTTGAGCAAGTGTGGACTTGGACTTAACCCAGAGTCCAGTCGAGTCCCTATTCAAAATATATACAGTGAAAAGCTAGTCAAACATTTTTGACTGATAATATCTGAGATCTACATGTCATGTCTTGCATTTCAATCTGCTGAGTAGAATCAGAATGAACTTTTATGATTTAGAATGATTGCAAATCAGAACTTATTAAAATGTTTGTTGTTGTTTTTTTGCCCAAATCTAAGTCCTTGTGGTGGCGTAGTGACTCATCTCAATCTAGGTGGCGGAGTAAAAATCTCAGTTGCCTCTGCGTCAATTGTTATCTCGAGGCTTCTTGAGCATGTTACCATGGAGACATAGCGTGTGTGGAGGCTTCATGCTATTCTCCACAGCATCCACGCACAACTCAACACCAATGAGAGCGAACCACAATATAGTGATCACGAGGAGGTTACCCCATGTGACTCTACACTCCCTAGCAACCGGGCCAATTTGGTTGCTTAGGAGACCTGCCTGGAGTCACTCAGAAAGCCCTGGATTCGAACTTGTGACTCCAGGGGGTGTAGTCAGCACCTTTACTCACTGATCAACCCAGGCCCCTTTTTAAGATATTTAGCAGATGTTAGATGCTTTCCAAATGAAAAGATCGAAAACAGAAATCTCAGAGAGACGTACATGTGCTATCTGGGTTCGTTGCACTACATTGGTCTGAATGGCCTCTAGTCTTTTAGAAATACTTTAGCCATTAGTTACATGAATGCTACACATACTGAAGAAATGTACAAATACTTCTCTCAATGTCATCAGAATTTAATGGTTTCTGGAAGAGAGAGAGAGAGAGAGAGAGAGGAGAGAGAGAGAGAGAGAGAGAGAGAGAGAAAAGGATTCTGTGCATACCCCGAAATTAATCTTGCAGGCAAAAGTAAGCAGAAATGCTTAGTTGACTTACAATGAATGAAAAATAGTAGTGTAATTGAGGAAATTGTTAACAAATTGAATGTAAATATTTATATCACTTTCTGTGTAAACATTGTAATATTTAATACATTATTGTTTGGTTATTAGGCCCTTTTTAGTTATTGTACAATTATACTGTATTTTGTAAAGCAGAAATTTTAAATGTTCAAAAACAAATGAGGTTTATTTGATATATGCGCTTATAGTTCTTTAAACTAATTGATACATTCATAAAAAATCTTTTGTCTTAGACTCAGCCTTTACTGGTCTCAGTCTTGACTCGGAATTAGCCCTCTCCAGTCTTGGTTTTGACTTGTACTTGACCCTCTTCTGGTCTCCATCTTGACTCGAACTCGACCTACTCTGGCCTCGGAATGGACTTGGATGAGCTGGTCTTGAGTACAACACTTACACTTAGTTTGTGGCTCCATGCATCTCGTTCTAATGGCATCTGGTAAGTAAATTGCAGAGTTGTGTGTGGAATGGCTTAGACCCTCCCCCTAGTGACTCACAAGCTGAACTGCCGGACGAGGCGTTTGCGCCGGTCCACCCTTGGCTTCTCTGTATTCAGACTGCTTGAGCCTGAATCCTGTGAGGAGCTGGGATACCTGATTTAAAGTACAAAGTCAGTGAATAAAACACACAGACAACGACACTGACACAATATGAAGGTAATTGTACAGTTTCAAAAATGCTTGAAAACCATGTGAGACATTTGCCAACTTCCATAGTTGGTACCTGCTATTCTCACCTGTCAGTTTGGTCTCCACTTGAAGAATTTCCCTTTGAGGTTCCACTATCACTTTGGGTGGCACGCTACAAAAGGAGAGAACAGAGCACAGACATATGCATCACTTATCTACTACACATATATTTATTCTGCAACCTTAACAATGACGTTTATAGATGGTTTTATACCATTATAATTTCCCAATGTAAAGCTAGGCATTTGAAAATGCAGCTAAAACAGCTTATAGTGTCAATTGGTTTTACATGGTCCCTTTTCATTAGCTGGTCTAAGCTGATTTGGGTGGTTGACATATTGGGCTACCAGCTGGTGGGACTGGGATCAAAGACTGTAACCGCATTAAAAAATGGGTGTAACAAATGTGCAAATACAAGAATCAACAATTAAAAACCCATCAGTCAACCACTAATCTGAACATTGTGGGAGCTCTCAGTCCCTGCTGAGGTTGACTTGACTTGTTCAACTTAATTATAGATTTTAGACCACTAAGCTACATGGGACTTAATCTAACTAGGTAACCATATTCCAAAACATCTAGTACTGTTTAAAAAGTTCTAGAAGTGAACTTTGGATCAGCTTTTGTAAACACATAGTGTCGTATTCAAGCATTCTATAAGTGAGAGGGCTTACTTTGGAGATGTTGCTCTTGAGGGGTTCCTGTTGAACCGCAGGGGAGCAAGGAAGACTTTTCTCAGACAATGGTTTTTCCTCTGCCTGTATGTGGTTATGAGGGACAATCACATGCTTATTCACAATGCAGCCAGATAACCTCATCAATTCCTTTGTTTGTTCTTACAGACCGTGATCTCTCTTTAACTGACCATGTCTATGTTGATATGGAGGGCGGGCCAAAGTGCTGGTTCTGCTTCCAACAGGTTCTGACTGTGCAAATCTTTGCGTCCTGGAGACACGACCCAAGCTTCTGATATAAACAAACTCATTAGCATACATATTCTGAAATGTATCACATTAAAATGTAAAGATTTCAAAGGAATAGTTCACCCAAAAATAAAAAGTCTCTCATCATATATCCACCTTCATTCAAACCTGAATGATTATCTTTTTTCTGTAGAACACAACAGGACAATTTTTTATGAATATCCTGGCCACTCTCTTCTATTTAATGAACGTGCATGAGGACTGGAACTGTTAAGCTCCACCATGACAAGAAAACATAATAAAAGTATCATAAAGCTGGCCATTATGGCTCGTGCGCTATGTAGTCCAAGTCTTCTGAAGTCATACTTTTGTGTGAGGAACACATCAAAATTTGTGTTATACACTCATAATCTTCCCCTCCGGTGGACTGCCTGCTGCGACCAGATCACTGAGTCAATGAGCTGAGCTTGAGAACCAGATCAGTACAATTAGTGAAAGAATCATTCAGACCAGATGCCAGTGACGTATGTGAGCATAGTGGAGTGGGAGCGGCATGATTTTGCCTGGAGAAGGAGATCATTGTTTTCTAACAGCACTCCACTAAAGCTCCATCACAGGCAAAACACCTGTTAATGGACCTTAATGCAATAATTCACCACGTGTTAAGCAGTGTTAAACACTATTAGCATGATATAACCAGAAAGAATGTGGAGAAAAAAAAAAAATTAAAAAATTAAAACCTAGCAGCATTTGGTAAAGTTCGACCTCCAGCGGAAAGGTTACTTTCGCTTTCTGTTTTCACGCTCCCAAATTGAGTTAAACTTGCGGTAAAGTTTGACTTAAAAACGACATATGTCTCCTCTCTCTATTCTTACATCAACTGGCATATAGTGAACATTAATGATGGGGTGGCAGAAAATACGAGTGATTGCCACAATCAAGGGTTTGTTGTGAAATCCAAAAAGTCGATAATCCGTTCACATGTGGAGAGAAAATCTAAAAGTTCAGTATTAATACCCCTATGAAATATTTTGAATAATCATATCACCATTCTAATCTAATGCATCTTAATCTTAATTGAAGGCTATTAGCCTATGTCCCGCATTCAATAGTATTGAACTTTCAACCACGTAAAACACTGCGTAGTTTAACTTTAATCGATTGCCATCTAAATTGATTTTAGTGCCATAGGCTAATTTATGCGTTATACATTTGCAGATGAATATGCTCAGCAAATGCGAATAGAGGGTTTAAGATTTTAAATATTAAAAAATTAAAACGCTATTATTTCTAAAAAAAGAACTCTACATAAGGCATATCGTTTTGACAGTATTATCTAGTTTTGATTAAAAAAAAAAAGTGTAGAGCACTCCGAGAATATATTTATTTTTCATTAACAAAATTATAGGACAAGGATAATTAAAAGAAGTGCAATAATAGGGAATGATTAGGCAATAATAGATAGGCCTAATAATGTTTTTCATTTATTAATTTGATTTAATGTTTTGTTTTTGTTCTGGTAATTTATAAAAAAAATATTTAGGTAATTCATATTTTTAAATTTATATATATATATATATATATATATATATATATATATATATATATATATATATATATGTACAGTGCATCTGGAAAGTATTCACAAAGCGCTTCACTTTTTCCACATTTTGTTATGTTACAGCCTTGCAAAATTTATTAAATTCATTATTTTCCTCAAAATTCTACAAACAACGCCCTATAATGACAACATGAAAGAAGTTTGTTTTAAATCTTTCCAAATTTATTACAAAGAAAATCACATACTTTGTTGAAGCACCTTTGGCACCAATTACAGCCTCAAGTCTTTCCTTGTATGATGCTACAAGCTTGGCACACCTATTTTTGGGCAGTTTCTCCCATTCATCTTTGCAGGACCTCTCAAGCTCCATCAGGATGGATGGGGAACTTCGGTGCACAGCCATTTTCAGATCTCTCCAGAGATGTTCAATCGGGTTCAAGTCTGGGCTCTTGCTGGGCCACTCAAGGACATTCACGTAGCAACTCCTTTGTTATCTTGGCTGTGTGCTTAGGGTTGTTGTCCTGTTGGAAGATGAACCATCACCCCAGTCTGAGGTCCAGAGCGCTCTGGAGCAGGTTTTCATCAAGGATGTCTCTGTACATTGCTGCATTCATCTTTCCCTCGATCCTGACTAGTCTCCCAGTTCCTGCCACTGAAAAACATCCCCACAGCATGATGCTGCCACCACCATGCTTCACTGTAGGGATATTGGCCAGGTGATGAGCGGTGCCTGGTTTCCTCCAGACATGACAATTGCCATTCAGGCCAAAGAGTTCAATATTTGTTTCATCAGACCAGAGAATTTTGATTCTCATGGTCTGAGAGTCCTTCAGATGCCTTTTGGCAAAATCCAGGTGGGCCTGAGCTCAAATTTGAGTGTCATTGCAAAGGCTGTGAATACTTATGTACATGTCATTTTTTTCGTTTTTTATTTTTAATAAATTTGCAAAGATTTCAAACAAACTTCTTTCATGTTGTCATTATGGGGAATTGTTTGTAGAATTTTGAGGAAAATAATTAACATAATCCATTTTGGCATAAGGCTGTAACAACAAAATGTGGAAAAAGCAAAGCGCTTTGAATACTTTCCAGATGCACTGTGTGTGTGTATATATATATATATATATATATATATATATATATATATATATATATATATATATATATATATATATATCTCTTTACACTGTTATACAAGCTGTACACTCACTACTTTACATTGTAGCATTGTTGTCACATGAAAATATATAATCAAATATTTACAAAAGTGTGAGGGGTGTACTCACTTTTGTGAGATACTGTATGTATGTATATCCTTCTATCAATTGATTTACTTAATTGATCAATCCCAGAGAATGCTGCCCATATGTTTCAAAAGTAAGATTGGACCAATGTTAGTGCTCTAATAAAGCACAGTGTAGCTTTTCTTCTAGTAGTGTGCATTTACTTTTCATTTAATACACCTTCTGCATGTAAGGTTGTGATATTAAAAAGCATACTGAAATAACTTTACAGTAGAGAGGTAGTTAGACGCTAATTCTGCCATGGATCCAATACAGAGCAGGGTTTCTCGAATCCAGGAGCGCAGAGCGAGCGGGGAGTGGGAAATGGTCAACCTGGAGTGGAGTGATTAATGAATGCTTTGAGCACGGAGGGGAAATTGTTGCCCCTCCACTCAACTCACATACTCTGATTCAGACCAGTTTTGTGAACTGGATCAACTATTTAGTTGAAAAAATTCAATTCAAAAGAATGATTAGTTCACAAATTGGACATCATTATTGTCTTATGAACGTGCCAAGGAGAGCTAACGTAGATATCAAGATTTTTTGTGAATAACCTAAATTTGGCCTGTTCCTCACACTAAGCATGTGGATTCAGAAGACTTGGAATATGACATGAGTTGTATGAACCACTTCTACTTCTGGGAATTCACAGCCCCTATCCTTCTTCACTTTCATTATATTTGCATGAGTGACCAGGAAACTCTTCAAAAATCCACCTTTTGTGTTCCACGGAAGAAAGCAATACAGGTTTGGAAGTATGGGTGTGAGCAAATAACGAAAGAATTGTCATTTTTGGGTAAACTTTTCCTTTAACTCACCCTTCACTTAGATCCCTGTAAATGCCGCTCAAGTGATTTTGTCGAGACTTACTAGGTTTAGCTGTTGTGAGGCACAGGGCTTCCTGTTTTTTGTACCCATGGTGATGGTAGCAGCTATGGATATTTCCAAAAGGAGGAGCTTCATTCTCTTCCACACTAAACCTCTGAGTGTCTGCACTGCTCAAAGGAAAACTACAAAACGGCACAAAAATTAGACCAACAACAATGGTAGGCTACATATGACCACTCCACATTTGTGTTGTATTAGAGGTTGCCAAACTCAAAGAAAAATAGGTGAAAAAACATGCAAGCCCGAGCATCATACGGCATGTTATGAATAACCATGTCAAAACAACATGCTAAAACATACATCCACAGGATTCTAATAGGATAAAAATGGCTGCTTATGAATGAACTTTAATGGATGGACCAACAACAAATATTTACACAAATTATGTTATTATACAGAAATGGAAAACCTTTTCTGAGCGCAAATGTTAATACAAAAAAGAGAAACAAATGTCAAGTGTTAATGTAATCAACAAAAAAGGGAGTCGATTAGTGTAAACAACACATTTATTAAGGCAGGTCTCATTGCAGCAGTCTGGGATCATTAAAAGCCCACCTCCCTTGATATGACTGAATGGATTTTGATGACCAAACACAAGGCACTGCTAAAGAGTCTGACTTAAAGGGATAGTTCACCTAAAAATGTTAATTCTGTCATCATTTACTCACTTATGTTACTCCTAACCTCGTTGACCGACTTTCTTGAATGGAACATGTTAGGTATAATACTGTATTAGGGATAGACAGCCTCAGTCACCCTTCACTTTCATTGTATAGGGAAAAAAGTTGCAATGAAAGTGAATGGTGACTGAGGCTATCATTTTCTCTAATATTATCCTATTGTGTTTCATGGATAAAAGAAACTCATGGGTTTAGAACAATATAAAGGTGAGAATTTTCATTTTTGGGTGAACTATTCCTTTGACAATTTGAAAAGTTCTTTCAAATGTTTCAAGGAGAATTAAGCATTTATTTAGAGGCATTAGTATGCTTGAATTAACTGTTTGTAAACAGTGAGGTAATTGGCATGATATCATATAACTGATTCGCACTTAAAGTAAACTTTGATAAGCAGGCGTACCAACATGCACAGATCTACCATAAGCCAGACAATCCAATACACTAAAATGATAAAATAAGTAATATTTCAAATAAGTCTCTACAGCAATGCTGCTCAATCTTGCTTCTAGAGATTGAATCACATTTGAATGTAATTTTTAAGAACTTAATTAGCTGGGTCAGATGTGAGTAGAGATAAAGCTAAACCCCAGCAGCACAACAGAACAACCCTGCTCTAGAATACAGCAGCAGTTACATATCCTGACATCATGATAATTATCATAGATAATTTGTTTGTTCTAGATTTCATCGTAAGGCAAACATCTTAATCATTGAATGACGACAGAGCACTAAAAGCTATAAACAAACACAGGTCCATATATACAAAATGTGCTTTTTAGACATCTCAGGGTACATTTGTAAAATGATGGATGATCACAAACAATTTGAATGTATGAGAGTCCTGCAGTTGAGATGGGTTGGGTTTGTGATGTAGCAGGATGACAAACTGACTGTGATTGGATGAGGGTGCCATGGAATGTTCAGTGGTCTCTTTTAGTGAGGTGAGCAGCTCTCACACGCTCAAAGTGCAGTCATAACTTTGTCTCTGTGCACCACAGACACACTCCTGCCACTGAGCTCTATCACATTTCTCTCAAACCCACCACTGCTCGCAGGAGATCGGTCCACATTGGAGGGTCTAAATCAGACAAACGTTCACATGCAAGTGAAACAGATAAGAACATGCATGCACACTGGCATCAGCCTACATTTTCTAATTTTAACAGGAACTGAAATACTGGCACAGGTTTTTAATCTTAGACCCAATTTAAACCTGGGATAAAAGGAATAGTTCAATCTTGAATTAAAATGAATGTTGTTCTAAACAGATATTACTTTCTTTCTTCAGTGAAACACAAAGGAGAATTAAAGCCTCAGCCACCATTCACTTCCATAAAATAAAAGTGAATGGTGACTGAGGCAAAAATTCTGCATAACATCTTTTGTGTTCCACAGAGAGAAAAATGTCATGAAGATTTTGAACAACATGACAAAATATACATTTTTGTGTGAACGGTTCCTTTAAGATCAGTCTTGTGTGATCCAATCACAAGTGGACAATGCTAAATACAGTTGCAAACTGGGTTAAAAACGTTTGTGACAGATAACAATAAACCTAACCGACAACGTTTTAAAAGCAAATTCGACACGAAAAGCACATTTAATTAAACAGCCACATCATTTAATTTCGCTACTATGGCACTTTCGCTTCACTTTCACACCGAGCGTCCTTGGCTGGGCTCCAGGCTCGGTCTCAGAGTCCAAAGTCCAACACTCTACCAGGTGAGCTAGAAAGCAAGCTAATCATGCTGGAATATGTGTGTAAATGTAGGTAGGTCTGTAATACAAGCATTAAAATGTTAAATTGTTTTAAATGATGCGTTAGAGCATTTATAAAGTCATAAACAGCCATAGTACCCATGATTTTTGTGAAAGTGAATAAAACAGTTTTTGTAGTGCCTCTAGTGTAAATTTCACCAGGAAACTGGAGCAAAATGTAGAAACCGGCACGTAAAACTAAAATAACTGGGAATTCTACTAAAAACATCACGTTTGTGCTTAAATTAAAATTCTAGTATATTTTTTTCCATTTTTTTGTGGTCGCAAGAGATGCATGTCAGATGCTACTACTAGGTGTGAACAGCAATGTGAATAAAACTCACAAGACAGTCAGCGGCTGACAATGTGCAATTTCGGTCTGTAGTTCTGTAACCCACACACTTTGGGTTGCTTGACCCTTCAAAACCAAAACCTCCATGCATCCACATTTACATTTAAGAATGCTTTATATCCATTTGGAGGCATTTTACACTGGATAGTTATTTTTAATAAAAAAACAAAAAAAAAAACAACATCAAATCACCTTTCACAACATTGGGGGGATGTGTGTCCCCTTCTCCCTCAATTTTAAAATTGATATACATCAATTTTACGCAAGTGCGGCTTACCACTTGCGATCGGATAACCCCAGACAGATCCTAATAACAGGAGTAAACTGGGCCTCTGCAAATTCAATGCATACCTGTGTGGTGGTGGAGCATGTCCCAATTCCATTGGCTGTACGTACAAGGGAGGGGTCAAACTAGATGTTTGTGATCTTTGCCAGGGTTCCTGTGAAATTGGAATGTTGCGCTTATACTATAGGGAAACAGAAAAACTCTTTCATTCATACTGGTGAAATCTCCATTTACTCATTACTTGGGCATTAAGAACTCAGTGTGCCAAATATCAGTGTATTTAAAAAGCTTATCATGGTGGCTTATCTCCGCCAAACAAACTTTTTTTCTGCATGTCATTTTAGATTGTGCTTGAAGTGGAAATGGCCCACACATGGCTAATAAACCCTCACATCTATTTCTTTATAAATATAATCATATGGAAGGTATGAGGATATATATATAAAAAGTACCGGTTGTAAGCTTGGGTCAGGGCTGGTTTGAGCACTACAGGAGCAGAGAGAGAATAAGCTCTCATTACACAAGCAAGAAACTATTAAAGTAGCAACACAAAGTATTACTGTATAGATGTGTGCAGCTTTACCTTAGATGTGGATGTTTTGCCGGAGTGATGGCTGTGGAAGGCAAAGGCAGTCATATAAATAACATATTCTATATATGATGTGGTATTTGCACTGAACATGCATTTAAAAGCTGTAGGGTCTGATGAAGTGTTGAGATGGAGATTTTGCACAAGTGGTACCGGGCGGATTTTTGATAGGAAAAATAGCATATGGCACACAGACCTACCCTTGCCCATTGAATGGGCTCGTGATGGGTATCTTTTACTTGGTCTTCTCTCAAAAGTGCTCGCCCTCCTGACTTTACCACTATGTGTGGCCTGATATTCAGTCCTTCCACTATAAACAGAATAAACACTTTTTTAAATTGTAATCACTGTAAATACTTTACCAGAATAATTGTACATGTGTGTGATAGAGATTTGCAAAACTACATATTTTCAAAATTGACTCGTCGACTAATTGATCTTAAAGGGATAGTTCACACAAAAATGAAAAATTCTCTCATCATTTCCTCACCATCATGCCATCCCAGATGTAGAATATCTCAGCTCTATAGGTCTACACAATGCAAGTGAATGGTGATCAGACCTTTTAAGCTCCAAAAATCACGTAAATGCAGCTAAAAGTAATCCATATGACTCCAGTGGTTTAATCAATATCTTTAAAAGCGACATAATAGGTGGGGGTGAGAAACAGATACATATTTAAGTACTTTTATGCTGCCTTTGTGATTTTTTTGGTTTGAAAGGTCTGGTCACCATTCACTTGCATTGTATAGACCTATAGGGCTTCATCTTCTAAAAATATTTGTATATGCTCAGCAGTAGAAAGAAAGTCACACACATCTAGGATGGCATGTAAGTAAATGATAAGAGAATTTAAATTTTTGGGTGAACTATCCATTTAAACGAACAGTTCACCCAAAATGCTCTCATTATTTACTTACCCTGATGCCATCCCAGATGTATGTCTTTCTTTAGCAGAACACAAATGAAGATTTTTAGAAGAAGATAGAGCTCTGTCAGGTCCTTATAACTTAAGAACATGGGTGCCAGAAATTTGACGGTCCAAGTCGATCAATGAATGTCTTCTGAAGCAAATCGATATGTTTGTGTAAAAAAATAAATTGAAAATAAAAACGTTATTAACTTTTAAAAAGGGCTTCCTGCCAGGAGCTGACTCATCCTGTAGCTGTTGTGAGACACAAGCGAGTTGGCGAGTTCACACGAGAATTCAGAAACTCTTTCACACCTCAGAACTTATTCACATCAGAAGAACAAACGTCAAGTTCGGCCATTTCAAACAGCATCAAAGCCCTGGATGGAAGTGCTGATTTAAAGTTTAAAACATTTTAATTATAGACTTGTTTCTTACATAAACCTATCAATTCTCTTCAGAAGACATACACTGATCAACTGGAGTCACATGGATTACTTTTATGCTGCCTAAATGTGACTTTTGGACCATCAAATTGCTGGCACCTGTGTACTTCTATTATAAGGAACAGACAGAGCTCTACCTTCTTCTAAAAAGAATTTGTGTTCTGCTGAAGAAAGACAGTTATACACATCTGGGATGGCATTCGGGCAAGTGTAATGAGAACATTTTCCTTTTTGAGTGAACAATTCCTTTAAGGAAGCACTGTATAATTAGGGTGGTTTTGATCTGACGTGTCTCTTAGAGGGTACACATAAGCCTCGTTCTTGCATTCAGAAACAGATACATGGAATAGTTTACTTTTGGAATGCTTTTTTTTTTTTAATCCTCTTTTCTCCCCAATTTTGGAATGCCCAATTCCCACTACTTACTAGGTCCTCATGGAAGTGCGGTCACTCACCTCAATCCGGGTTGCGGAGGACGTCTCAGTTGCCTCCACTTCTGAGACCGTCAATCCGCGCATCTTATCACGTGGCTCCCTGTGCATAACACCACAGAGACTCACAGCATGTGGAGGCTCATGCTACTCTCCGCGGTCCACGCACAACTTACCACGCGCCCCATTCAGAGCGAGAACCACTTAAATCGCGACCTTGAGGAGGTTACCCCATGTGACTCCACCCTCCCTAGCAACTGGGTAAATTTGGTTGCTTGGGAGACCTGGCTGGAGTCAATCAGCACACCCTGGATTTGAACTCGCAAATCCAGGGGTGGTAGTCAGCGTCAATACTCGCTGAGCTACCAAGGCCCCTTGAAGCACGTTTTTTTAAAAGTTTATCTAAAACATTGCAACATGCAATGACCAAAGTTGTCGATCTGAATGTGTATGTCTGTAGTATTCTTGCTTTAACAGAGATATAATAGTGAATCTAACCTTGGGCGATGTGTGTTTTGTCTTCGCTATACACACACAAAATTTTAATTCATATAAACAAACCGATCTCAGTTCAAAAGACTCTGTGCTGTCAGTAAAGGGTTAAACTTTCAAAGCAAGTCATGTGACAAAACAACATGGTGCTAACCACAGCAGAGTTTGTCTTTGGGTGAAAAGGCAATAAAACAATATCTGCCAAGAACTCCAATTAAGTTTTTACATTGTAACCTATTCAAAAGTCTCTAGATGGCCAATTTTAAAATTTAAGCAATTTATCACAAAACGCCATGCTGTTAAACACAAAAGTACAATAATGTGTACTTCAGAACATTTATTAAGTAGAAATCCTAGATATATTGTGTATTATCACATTGAGAATAAAAGGGTTCATCCAAAATCTGACATTTTTTGATTTTTAGAGGCTTATTATTGAGTTGGGATGAAATTAAGGTGCATTTCGAACTGTTCTGAGAACAGTGCAGATAGGCCAGGCACAGTGGAGGTTAAGTCATTCACTAAATAGGGAGCAAGAGAGCAACCTATAGCTCTCTATGCAGCCAAGTACATGAAAAAAACATGAATAACCAACACTACTGGAAACAAACAAATTGATAAAAATTCAGAGTTTCTATAGATTGGAATTATAAAAAATGTCACAACTTAGTCCCGCTGTCCACATTTGTTGCCATACATTTTTAGGAAAACTATTTGCTCTAGAATTCTTTTCTTTTTTTGCATGTTTATTAGGGACTAATTGTTACATATCAAAAAGGGAAATGCGAAATGCACACAGTAGTCACGATCGGGTCTCAGGAATTTAAAGATGCAGCTTTTAATATGCAAACTTTCTGTGTAAAGAGATAAACCACAAGATGCTACCAGGACGCTAATTAAAGCACTGCCATTTTCTAAATCTAGATAAACTTATCAACCTCAATAATTGACTAGTTAGTTGCTGAAAGCTTAGTAGGCCATCATGACCCACTTTTAGCGTGCATTTACCTGAATCTAAAGCGTGATCCGAGGCGTGTGAAATCACTGCGGTTGCTCTTATTTTGGGCTGGCTGTCTGAGCCGGAAGAAGGCGTGGCTCTCGACTGCACACTTCCATAAGTGCTTACACTCCCGAGAACTCGACAGCTGAAACACAAATGTATGCTCCTGCTCTCGGCCCTGTGGACACAAATATATATATATATATGTGCACATACAGACAAAGAGATTATTATGCATGCAAGTTTTCAGGAACCTCCTATTAATTGGGAGACTACATGGAATATATATACTTTTAAAAGTTACTTTGCCACACCACAGAACCATTTAAAATTAATGATAACATTTTTAATCAAGTTTAGTAAAGGAAAGAAAATTAAAAAATTAAACAAGCAGTTACATGATCCAAGATGTACACTTTCCCTCATGCATTTTAACCTAAACTCTTGTGTTGATTAAAAAAAATGGACATGTTTTGCATCAACTACCCATATAATAATTTGGGAAACATGCAGCGTGAGCACAGTCAGAAGAACAAGTAAAAGTTTGTGCATGTAAAACTCACCTTTTCGTCATCCTCCACCACTACTAAAGTCAGTGTGTTCTTCTTGAAGTCAAGACGTGTTATTTTAGGCCTGATTAAACACATTTACACACAGCATGAGGAGAAGGAATAACAGAAAACACAAGAGAAGAGTTATGACCCAGCCACTGGTGGTAACAACAACAGGGTGAGACTGTGAATCTTACCAAAAGAAGAGACCAATTTTGCTGGATCCCTCAAACACAAGGATTCCAGTTGGTGTGAGCCCCAGGGCATATTCTCCTCCATCCCGTCCCTGCACAGAAACAGTATACAGCACTGCTAGAAAGACATCACCCCATGGGTACAATATAAATACCTCATCTCACAGATATTCAAGAAGTTGCCACTGTTGAAGAGTACTTATATAAATATATCTTGTATTACATATAATCAATATTGATTAATTAAGAAAACAATGACAAATGTCATAAAGCAGTTTTAACAAATACAATAATAAATGGATGGATGGTTGAATGGATGGATGAGCTGCTAGTATAGCGTTATATTACTGCTATTTTGCAGGTATAATGCAGATTTTATGTAGGTTTACTGCTAATATGGTGAGAAGCAATTGAGTTAATATGGTGATATATCTTTGTAAAGATATAATAGAGCTACTATTATTGGAGATATGAATCTGCTAGTATGAAAGTATAACAAAGTATGACAATGTGCATACACTCTTAGCACACTGGAATCATTGAAATCAAAAAGCATTTAGAAATTAACAACTAAGTACACTGGAGTCAAGAAGGGAGTTCTCACCTTCACAAAGTGCATGTCCACTCCATACATCTCCAGCCACTTACACTTATTCAGAAAATTTATCTCAGCTTGAGATGGACTAATTTCCCTGTAGAGAGATGTATTTGTGAACATTATAACTCATGATCTCATGAAGCAAAACAAACAACAAAATTAATTAAGACCCTTTCTAATTCTCTACTCTATTCAAATCTTTGTCCAGTCTCCAGTCATTTCATGGCTATACTACAGAAACTCCTCATTGCCAGACTGTCAGAATCTGCCATATGTCCACAAAGTATCCAAAATGCTGCTGCTCGACTTGTTTTTAACCTCCGGAAATCCTCACATTTTACCTCTGCTAGGTTCTCAAATCTCAACACTGGCATTGATTCTATATTTAACCACAAAGAATCATTGTCACACAAGTCCAGAAATGTAGCTGTTAGTTTAACTCTAGTCTTCAGCTGTAGTGTGATAGTAATCCGCTCCGATTGTGGAGTGAAGTTGCAGTACGATTATTTCACTCATGTTCAATTTTTATAGTCGGCAAGAAAAGGAAGCCAGTTTCATTCTTGTATATTTCTTGGGGAACTCCTATTTTGGCACTGACACAAAAATCTAATGGTCTTGTAGTCCGAGCTACTGTATAAGCACTCTTGGAATGCCTATCCTCCAATCAGATTTGAGGACAGGAACTAACTTTTGTATAATTGGTAGTAATTAATTGATGACGTATTCCATTTTAAGATAATGCGGTTGCAGTTACTTCTATACTGTTGTTGCTTCTAAGTCTCATGTCCAGATTCTGTGTAGGGTGTTTTGACTATTGCTTGTGATCCTTGACTAAAACTTTTGATAGACCCCTATTTGGAAAGGTTTGATTTATGTACATTTCAATTGATAAGTTCAATACACAGTACAGATCTGGTAATTTGTGAGTCACGCAACATTTGTTTCTTTTATTTTGGCAATTTTCTCTTGTTTTTTTATTAGGCAGGGAGTGAGGGAAGTGCATTTTATTTACCATTTGTTTACAGATCATTTGGTTGATTGGCTTTTCCTAGGGTAATTTGTGTCTATTAATCTTCAAACCATTCTAAGGACTTAATTCAAAACCCAAACACACTACTACACTATGCTCTAACCAGGCCTGTGACAAAGCGTTACACCTCTTTCATGTTGACAGTTTCTGTCTCAACCAGCCGCAACTGGGAAGTTACTTTTTTTCCCAGTAACTTAGTTTCTATTTTATCACATATAGCCCTGCCCACAGTGAATGTCATTGGTTCAATATCCTGCTCCACTTAGCTGTATATTATACATTAAGATTGGCTGTATTTTTGTCACACTGCATTGCATTTTTGCTTTCGGTGTTTCAACTTGCCATTGTGTTAGCTACCAAGCAGTACGTAAAGTTGGATGGTGCTTACCGGCACTGAGCCCATTTGTGGTAGATATCTGCCTCCATTATCTCTGTCTGTTTGGGTGAAAAACGAAACTCTGATACCAACACAACAGAGTGTTCTAAAGGGTCACAATCCCCAAGTTCACCTATTAACACACAAAAATAAAAAAAATTTACATTAGTAAATGAAAGAGCTCTGCTGCAAATATGCAAACACATAGTCAAAATTATTATTTTTTTCATAGTCAAATACACAGAACTCACTCTGCAGGCAATAAGCGCCGAGCTCCACAGCCACATCATACGGACATTTTAACCTGGTCGGGGAAAAAAAACAGCTTGTAAATGTGTTTACGGCATATAAAAGCGACTTTTTAACCACATGTTCAAACAAGAGTTTTTAAAATAATGGTCAAAATCCACTTTCTTGAAACGTGAAATAATGAGACCCAGTGTTTGCATAAGAGCGTGTGTGCCCCCTGTATGGGGAAAGTGTGTCGGAGCATATCTTTGCTCTTAAATTAGAAGCTGTGTGTTGGTTCTCATCAGAGTTTCTTTTATTAAAAAAAGGAACAGAGCAGCACCCAGGAGACCAAACCCAGATTATATGCTCTGAAACAGAGCTTTTATCGGACCCCAGTAGAAAATTCTGCTTTACTGTGTTCTTTACACAGAGGGACTGTCAGAGGTGTGACAGGAAAAGGCCCTCTCTTTTTTACACAGCGAGTGTGTGTGCGTGCATATTTGTGTGTATTTAATTGTGGGCTAAGTGTAATTTCTTACTTGCCAGACAGTATGTCTTGTCTAAGCTGCAATACAAAGAGATACCTGCAAAAAGCATTTATAAATCACAAATGAGTCATATATTATAGTTTAAACAAAGGATTAGTTCACCCAGAAATTTAAATTCGGTCATTATTTAGTCATCCAACCTGTATGACTTTCTTCCGGTTTAAACAAAATAGGACATTTTGAAGAATATACTGTTTGATTTTTTTCCCCCATGCAATAACAAAGAATGGGGGCTTAAGCTTTTTAAGCTTTAAAAATTAAATAAAAGTATCATAAAAGTAGTCCTGCATTATTTTACCTTCTGAGGTCATATGATTGCTTTGTGTGAGGATCAGACTGAAATATAAGTCCAATATTTATGAATGAATCTTTCTTTTCAGTTGGATTTTCAATGAATTGATGGAGTATGTAAAAGATTTCTTCACGGATCGGATTGATCTGTTTTTTTAATTGACAATGTTGCAGTGGTTAAAAGCATTGTGGAAGGGAAGATTATCATGGACTAATGACATACAGTGTCAAGAAAAAGCATGTGAACCCTTTGGAATTAGCTGGTTTTTTGCATTAATCGGTCAATAAATGTTATTTCATCCTTATCAAAGTCACAAATATAGAAAAACACAATGTGCTTAATCACACAAACAATTATAAACTTTCATGTCATTATTGAACACATCCCATACAATTTTTACAGTGCTGTGGAAAAAGTAAGTAAACCCTTGGATTTAATAACTGTTCGTGGACAGATGAATATCGAAGCTCTTCGACTTAACTTTACAACCCTTTCCAGCTTAATGCAAAGCAACAACGCTTGATCAAAGGTCTTCTGAGATCTCTTTTTTGCGAGGCATGGTCCACGTCAGCATATGCTTCTTATGAATAGTAAACTCAAAATGTTTAAGTGCTCTAACCCACACCTCCACTCTCGTTTCATTAATTGGATGACAAATTTGCCAACTCCTGTCTTGAATTAGCGTATGTAGATGTCATTAGTCAAGGGTTCACATACTTTTTCCAAACTACACTGAATTTTGAGTGATGTATTCAATATATAACAGACAATACAATAATTTGTTTGTTATTAGTTAAAGCAAATTGTGTTTGTTCATTATTGTAACTTAGATGATGATCAAACCTGATTTAAAGACAGTTTCTCCTCAATGGAACATAGAAAGTCATACAGATTTAGAACAATATGAGGGTGAGTAAATTGACAGAATTTTCATTTTTGGGTGAATTATCCCTCTAAACATACATTAAAAAATCTTAGTTGAATGAATTATAATGCTTTACAAGATCTGAGAACATTAACTATGGCAAAGCATAACATGATTTAAAAAGCTTCACGTCAATCATGATGTTTGTAATGATTGTTGGTTAGTCAAAGTAAAAAGCATATATATGACTGCTATCCTCCTTTACCTGGTGAATTCCTCATGAAGGTTATTGGGCTCTGATGAATAGAACTTAACCCTGAAAAACAATCTGTATGGAGGTCCATCTAGGACAGAGAGAAAGACACCCAATGACTGTCAATGAATTAACAGTAAAATTTGTACATAAACTTAAAAGGAAAAAGATAAGAATCATCCATGATAGCTATAGAAGACGGTTGTCATAGAGACAGGCATAAGTCAGCTAAAGATGATTCAAAGTGACTCAACAGCTTTTTAAAGTGTTGTAAAGCATATACCGTTCTGAAGGGCACTACAGTAATTACACTAGAACACAGGAAAGAAAATCAGAAATGTTGCATCACTAGCATCTATATTAACAACATCAACTAATTTTAAATAACCCACTAGTTGCTTAGAACAGATGGCCAGAAATGATTTAAATTAGAGCTAAAATCATATTATATTTACACTTAAAACTACACTGAAATTAAGTGCTTTGTCACTGCAGTTAATTTTAGCTATATCTCCCACTTTCTCCTTGCAACAATTTTCTCTCTGATAAGCTGCTTGGGGTGTGTCTTTTACAACATACACCAGGATTGGCTTTAGTCACACCCATAGAGTATACAGTCATATAAAATCATTGCAACAGAAGATTATGAGACCAAGGTCATCAGCTATCTGTATCCAGCAAACTAAACAACTCCACAATACCTAACTGTATGTGTGCATGTACGTAACTTAGCTTGTCCCCAAAAGTGAGCTAAATCTGACAAAACCTCCTTTTGGAAACTTGATTCACTAATAATAATGTAAATACTTTCTGCATTTTTTTCTGCATTTCTAAAAATGCTAAAAGTTTTCTTTTAGAGATACAGTAGAGTTAGTCTATGTTCTTTATAATTAGCTTTATATAAAAACAACAGAAGTCTTTGGTGTCCCCCTATTTAGATGGTTAAGATCCTGTTTACATGTGGTACTCAAATACATTTTGGACGATCCGATCACAAATGGACAGTTGAGACACATCACCGTTTAACCTGATCATAATATGCTTCTCTACTGGCCACTTGTGTTTGGATTTCAAAGGGAGGGTCTCTGATTTAATTACAACATACTCTACATCATAATAAAGCGCAAAAAGTCAAAAGGTGCTACAAATTGCGTGCTCTTTTAGTCCTATTTTATTAGCATACGTGTACTGACTTAACCATCCACTGTGAGAACTTTGGAGGGCTAAAAGGTTTGGGGCTCAAAAATAATGGTTATTCGGAACTCACAATTCAATTTTATTGGAAATTCTGTTTGACGCAATCTTCAAAGTGCCCTTTGGAATGCGATTTATCCAGTTTAGACTGTAGATCATGTATTCGCTCTTTAAAATGTTTTAATTGGACAGTTTTTTTCCTTTTAAAGCTGCACATTACTGACAAAATGTAAACTTGTTTAATCACATCAATTAATCACACTTTGACAAGTGAGCAGGCAGTACTTTGCTGCATTTCGAACATATTTAAATGGAAGAGCGTTTACACTTAGAGCCCAATCAAACAAATCGCCCAAAATGCATCTTAATAAAAAATATAAACTGGGTCTACCGTAAGCAAAGTGTGTAAGAGAGTACTGCATGTCTCATTACTACTCACGTCTAATCTGCTTCTTTATGGGCTTGGCTGCATCCAACCAGTGCTGAAATCATAAGGAAATATGAAATACAAAAGAGCAGAACACAGCAAGGAAGGAGTGTGGGAGAAAGTGGGAGGAAAATAAAGAGGGTGAGAGAGTCAAAGAACAAGAAAGCAGGGAGAGAGAGATTCTTTTTAGTCTGAGTGCTTAGGAAATTAAAATCCTGTTGTTCTGATTGATGTCAAGTGGTTGTTTCACAGTGACAGACTCCATTTCTCATTTTTGCTCTAAGAGCAGCAGCTTATAGAAAAACAGTTCACCATCGTGCACACACGAAACACACTCATTAAGTGCCACTCACCGCAACCTGCTCTGGGTCCATGAACTGCAGGCCAAAGTAATCAGCCTCCACCAGATCCAAATGATACATAATCTGATCAAACAGATCCTGTCCTTTAGAGTGTTTCTGAAACGCACACATTTAGATCACAGATTAATCACTAAGTGCAGAAAGCTTGAGGCTTCACACTGATCTTGTGACAGTTTAAGAGGACACCTGTGGAGCATGTCATCAGCAGGAAGCAGCTCCAGAACGCCTGCAGGGCTCAATGGCCCTCATTAGAAACAGCGCCATGCATGCTACATTTATTTCCATATGCACTCACCCTATTCTTGCCTTGCAAAAATTAGGTAGTCTCATTACAAGACATTTGATGGCATGTACCAAGCCCAGAGCTCTTTGAAAAGCCAAAGAGAGACCGAAAACTTGTTTCTATTTTGAGTTATCACGTCTATATGAGAGGGACCTCCCAAACTCATACAAAGGGAAAAAAGTACATCAACTATTCTAGAGATAATCTCTTATTTGGTTTGGTCCATTTGCTTTCAAGGCCAGCATCCACTCAGATCAAAAACTCTTGAATGAATGCAGAGAATTTTTTATTTAGTATTGATTTGTTCCATTTCACGGCACCTGATTGATTTCTACTGTTGGTTTGAGGATATTGTTTGGAAAAGGAGGGAGCACATGATCTGAATGGGTCATGACAGTGGCAGCAGCACCTTGTTATGATGATTATGAGTATTCCCTAAGTGGTATTCAGCCAGTCAGAGTGTTGGAATTCCTGAATAAGCATCTCTGCAGGATAATAAATATTTGTAAACTATGACATCCTTGAAGATACCAGACAAATCGCTAATATAATGAGTCACTAAATACAGACCCTATTGGATATAGACACTTATTCCACACATGGATAAATATATTTACTTTGCATCACATAACAAAATAACACAACTAACTGGAGTGGTGATGGTGTAGTGGTCTAAAGCACATTACTGGTAATCAGAAAGTCGCTGATTCGATCCCCACAGCCAATACCATTGTGTCCTTGAGCAAGGCACTTAACTCGAAGTTGCTCCGGGGGGGATTGTCCCTGTAATAAGTGCTCTGTAAGTCGCTTTGGATAAAAGCGTCTGCCAAATGCATAAATGTAACTTCATTTGTCTTAATCATTTTTGCAATAACTTTTAACCAACTGTGCCCAAGGTCATTTTATTGGATGTATGAAGTCCACACCTGTGTCCTACAGTTTAAGTCAGAAGTTTACATACACTTAGGTTGAAGTCATTAAAAACAAAATGTAACCACTCCATAGATTTAATATTAGCAAACTATAATTTTGGCAAGATATTTATGACATCTACTTTGTGCATGACACAAGTAATTTTTCCAACAATTGTTTACAAACAGATTGTTTCACTTTTAATTGACTATTTTACAATTCCAGTGGGTCAGAAGTTTACATACACCAAGTTAACTGAGACTTTAAGCAGCTTTGAAAATTCCAGAGAATGATGTCAAGCCTTTAGACAATTAGCTTCTGATAGGAGGTGAACAGCTGAATGTATTTTAAAGCCTACTTTCAAACTCAGTGACTCTTGGCTTGACATCATGGGAAAATCAAAAGAAATCTGCAAAGACCTCAGAAAAAAAATTGTGGATCTCCACGTCTGGTTCATACTTGGGAGCAATTTCCAAATGCCTGAAGGTACCACGTTCATCTGTACAAACAATAGTATGCAGGCATAAATACCATGGTACCACGCAGCCATCATACCACAAGGAGACTCATTCTGTCTCCTAAAGTGGAATGTAGTTTGGTGCAAAAAGTGCAAATCAATCCCAGAAAAACAGCAAAGGACCTTGTGAAGTTGCTGGAGAAAACAGGTATACAAGTATCTATATCCACAGTAAAATGAGCCTATATCAGCATAACCTGAAACGCTACTCAGCAAGGAAGAAGTCATTGCTCCAAAACCACCATAAAAAAGCCAGACTACAGTTTGTAAGTACAGATGGGGACAAAGATCTTACTTTTTGGAGAAATGTCATCTGGTCTGATGAAAATTTAACTGTTTGGCTATAATGACCATAATTATGTTTGAGGATAAAGGGTGAGGCTTGCAAGCTGAAGAACATCATCCCAACAGTGGAGCATGGGGTGGCAGCATCATGTTGTGTGGGTGCTTTGCTGCAGGAGGGACTGATGCACTTCACAAAATAGATGGCATCATGAGGAAGGAAAATGATGTGGATATATTGAAGCAACATCCTAATACATCAGCCAGGAAGTTAAAGCTTGGTCACAAATGTGTCTTCCAAATGGACAATGACCCAAAGTATACATCCAATGTTGTGGCAATGGCTTAAGGACAACAAAGTCAAGGTAATGTCAGGAGGTGTATGTAAACTTCTGAATTCAACTTAGCTAGGGAGCCGCGGAGGCATTCACTAAAGTACAGGGGTTTCAGTACAGCGACGCACAAGGGGCGTGGCCATGACATAAAACAAATTTCAGGTCAGCGCACATGCGCATTATAGTGCCTTCTTTCCGCGGGCGTTTCATATTTTCATCGCGGGCTTCAGATTGTTTACATTGACACTATTGGTACAGTAATATTTACATATTTTAGCGTGTGATTTTGGATTAATCTACTTTGCCAAACTGACATATTAAATTTCAACATCACTTTCTATTAGCGGCAAAAAAGGAAAATAATTCAACCGTTAGCGATGTGGGTTATCATCATCATTCACTTTTAGTGCGCATGATCGGTGACCTATGCAAATTTTGAATTAGGAGAACGCCTACACTACCACGTCACATTTTTACGCTGTACTGAAATCCCTGGAAATAAGTGACTGCCGATGTGCGGAACAACTAATTTCACTGACGTTTAAATGAAGATTTTGAAGTCGCCTGCTCTAAAAAATTAAAATCGAATAAAAGACACCTAGTTGAAAATAGCCTTCTTATTCAACGAATTAAAAAATTGCATAACTAGACTAAAACCATCATTTTCTTGGCTACTTACTCAAAAGCATATATATATTTTTTATGAGCAAAATGAACACGTCAACATGGTCACCTGAAGCGGATATCCTGCGCTTGAAAAAGCATGCACGGCGGAAAAATAACATACAAGTATGCAGAGATTTAAAGAAGACTCAAATGTAAAAGCATCCACAGGGACTTCCAAACATTTGGAAATCCGATACCCACACCACCACCAAAGTGATTTAATAACTACTTTGCGGAGTTTGCTTGTCTAGCGAGGACATTTTCCTATACGCGCTGCAAGTGAGACAGGGAAGAAGCACGTGCAGCCTGGTTGAAATGAAACTTTGTATCTGCTCTAGATATCCTCTTTTTTAAATTTTTTTTAATAATATTTGTATGATTAATTCTATATAAAATATGTAACCTCAAAATGACAGTCATTTAAGCACAGTCTCTGTAAATATATAAAGCCAAACACAGGGATGTGCACAGACGTTTCAACAAAACGTTAAATATATTAACAAAACTCTGACTTCCTCACAAATTAATCAGTTCAAACAGAGACCATGGTCTTCTTTAGTATTCACTTGGTTTATCACAAGAGCAGGCAACAGCAAAGGAAACTATGCCACAATGTGTATGTTTTCTATGCTACTAGTTTCAAGTGTATATTTAGAATAAATGACTGCACCAAAGAGAGGGACATAGTTTCACTAATCATTTGTTTATTTTGCACAAGACAATGTGGGAAATTAAAATTATTACAAAAAAAGGTCTTGAACTTTGAAATAATATAGTTATTTTGTTTAACCTTTATTATATTCACCTGCAGTGCCTTGTCAAATGTATGCATATTAGCGCATTTTAATTAGTTAACGCCTAATTTGCATATCAATGTGGCGATTGTGATGACGTTATTAGACACAAATTTTACTGTATTCATCTGTAGTGTCTCCATTAAGTACAGTACATTAGCCTGTATGGCCATGATATATTGCCTAAGGTAACTTAATATATTAGCTAGTAGCTCATGATTCATGCATGTTAGCAAGACACAAGTTAACTATATTTGTCTTTTGACTATTTAGCTGTAAAGTCGAGGCACTGGTAGCTCCACAGGGAGGGCATCGGAACTCAACAAAGTCTCATCGCCTGACCTGATATTTCGATTTTTTATTCAATAAATATATTTGTTTGACAGGGAAGCTGTGCGTAAACAGGATATATATATATATATATATATATATATATATATATATATATATATATATATATATAATTAAAAAAAAAATCACCCCTGAAAAAAGGGCACTTTCTCTTGAGGAAGAAAAAGGGCAGGTGCTAAAGCCCCCTTTGATGTCCATATGTGCACGTGCCTGGCCAAACTTAAATGTGAAAATTTTGGTCTGTTTAATGGGGGGAAATATTAACCAACAAGTAATTCCAGTGACGACTAGCAGCATCAGAACAGTTTAGTCGACTATTCTAGCACATTACATCCTAATGTGATGTACTACACATGTGGTTACTCTGCTAGCACAGTCCTAGCACCACCTTTTAACCACATTTACAATTCATCACATTAACTGTGGACATGTTCCACTAAGACAATAATAAAGTGTCCAAATACATTGCATCTTTATGTACTGTGAAAACCTATTAACCAACTTTTTATGAAATGTTTCCTTTCAAATAGTACAAATGGTAATTTGTTGTGTAATGCAATGACATTCATACATAAGTGTGGCCATGTGAAACTTCTGCAAAAGAAAGAAAAACTAAGTCCATCTGCCTTGACTGAATTCAATGATTACCATGATACAACGACCCAAACAACTGGAAACACTGACTGACGTACTCATTGTCTATCCACTGACAATAATGGGCTATTGTGTTAGCAATAAGTCTCAAAGTCTTGACACCTTGACGTTTATAGGAACTGCACAAAGCACACACACTAAATCCATAAGACAGATAAAAATACACACATAAGGTGCACATACAAACCAAAGGAGGACTAAAAATAGCTGAAGTAACAGATTATAGTGGCTGGAACCCTTTTCGGGGTCTGTGTCTATAGTCTGTGACAATTTTTCTCCTTGATTTTAGCTGCTGTTCAGACTGACCTACACAACCCTTAAAATACATAAGTCACACATTTTAGGGTTCTCCTCCATCAGCATACATCATGCAACACTTAACTATATGTACTGCAATGGAAACAAAAGTTGCTACATTTGAAATGTAACATTTTAATAGGTTGGATGTTTGGGATTCAGATGAGAAAGAACTGGGAGTGTTAAAACGAGCGATGAAGCAAATTATCTATTGTTTCGCTAAAGCATTGACATACTAAAGGTCCTATATGAATTCTTTTACATGTTCAGACTTGTATAGCACCAACATTGCCTGACTATGACGTGCGTGTTCATAAAGCAGTGATCAGCAAAACTGTCCTTCTATGAAATACAAAACAATAACATTATGTTTCCATGACCTTCAGGTGTTCACCAGGCCTATTCTGAGAAGGACATGTTTACTGTTAAATCAAATTAAAACACAAACTATTTTATTCCATACTCAAAATTACACTGAAATGCAAGGAGTTAGTGTAAAATGATCAAAAGTTTTAAAAGCAAACAGAGTGAACACATAGTTCTTTTTTTCCCCTCGGATCTGTTAAGTAATTTTAAAATCCAATTCACACAAAACAATTATTTGAATACATCACTACTGAAGAACATGTTTTCAATTTCTGAGTTGAAAGACATTTTGGTATTTTTTCTGGGGCTTGTAGTGGTTTAACCAGAGATGGTAAAAAAAAAGTAAAAGGTTTTAAGTTGCAAAAAAAAAAAAAAAAAATTATAAATAAAATAAAAAATATGTTGGCATAAGTAGTAATTAAGCAGTGAAACTTTTTGAAAAAAAATATTATTTGCCTTAGATGTGGTCACACATACCTTTGCACAGCTAAATATCCTCGGGCGAAATACAGTCATCTCAATGGGAATCTGCACGTGAATTTTATATAATGGACTTCCGGTGATAAAGAATTTCCCGGTCATGTCTAGAAGTGGGTAAGAAGCAGATCAACATTTAATTCCTTTTTTACCATAAATTAAAGAATGTGAAAGTGGAGATTTATAGTAAAAAAGGACTTAAATATTTATCTTCTTCTTACCCACACCTTTAATATCACTTCTGAAGATATGAATTTAGCCACTGGAATCTTATGGATTACTTTATGCTGCCTTTATGTGCTTTTGGAAGTTTCAAAGGTCTGGTCACCATTCACTTGCGTTGTATGGACCAGCTGAGATAATTTGTGATTAATTTGTGTTCAGCAGAAAAAAGTCATACAAATCTGTGAACTATCATTTTAAGTTGTGTACCTATTTGTCAATTAAATAGTTGAACTGTCAAAACGTGACTGACACATTTCAGGTCCAATGGATCAAAGGTGAAGCGCCTAGTTCACCGACCTCAGTGAAAAAACATTTTGTAAATCATTTCTGGAAAACACATTTCCCGCGAGAGAACATCACCTGGGGAACTCCGTGTTTTTCCCAACATAATGGTTTCATTTTCTGTGAGAGCTCCCAGTGCAGGTGATTGGCTTGTGTGTGACAGGTTGAGTGCTCGTTTGGGTGGGACGTAAACAGCAGGACGAGAGCCCGAGCACCATCTGTCTGCCTCTTTAACCACCGGGAAAGAACCCAGCACCGGGGAAATCCACCCGGCCACACAGATCCATGTTGAAAATGAACTTTGCAGACGACATTCAAAATATAAGAATATTCCAGATGAATATTTCCCCCAGATGACTTGACTCTTTGTCTAACAATTGAACTCCTCTGAACACAAAAGCACTCACCGGTAATTCCACACTGACATCTGATCCGTCCAGCAGCAGGACTCTGCATGTGATGGCGTCTTTGCTGTTGCCCGCAGCGGGAATGTGTACTACGGTTCCTCCGATCACTACAGTCGGCGCGTGAATCACCTGCTGCTGGTGCGCCTGAAGAATTGTGTTTCCGCCTCTGCCGGTCCCGTCCAGCTCGTCTGACGTCCGAAAACGTCTCTTTGACCGACGGCTAAACGTCCTGCGGAGAAACCCCATCATTTTCCCCCACTGGGTCGCGAGACAACGCTTTAATCGACCAGGGAAAACGGCACCGGTACCGGACTGCTAACGGCGACACTCAGGAGGAAGGCATCCAGCTGTTTCCCAGGCTTTCCGCGACGGCGGCGTCTACCGGAATGAGACGTGCAATGCAGTGTGGACAAGTCGGGATACAGGGACCTGTCACGATCTCCGTTTCCTATCTCGAGGACTCGTGGCATACGGGCGAGGAAACACGAGCACACCTGCGGTGTCAAAAGCCACTTCCGTTCAATCTGTATTTTAATAAATACTCCTCGCGCTTTAATTGAACTTCGCACGCTTACCGGGGTTCGGGTGAAAGACGGCGCGTGACTCCTTCGCTGGTTCTTCGTTTCTGTTATCGATCGAAACTGATGTACCTCTCAGGTAAATCAACCAGAGGAACTGGCCAGGCGACCTGTTCTGCGCAAGCGTTAAATCTCAGAGCAACACTCAAACTTTTTTCCCTTTCGGGTCAGCGTGCGCAAGGCAGCGCTACCTGGTGGCAAGTTAAACACTGATCTATGTGAGCGAGGTTACCCTCGAACACTGACTGAATTCCCCAGCAACGATTAAGAAAATCAAGGCAGCCTTCATAGCATACTGTGCAGTGAAATTGCGTCAACTCTTACTGCCGTTATGACCCAATCGTCAGCATTTCATGCACGCATGTTTCCAATCAAACATTCCCCAAGCCATCATGAATAAGAGAAGAGGCACAACGTGATAAGAATTACACATTTTATTATTTATTAGCAGAGGTGAATTTAATTATTCTAGCAGTAGTGGCTTTGGTTTATGTATAGTATACCGTGTTTGTTTTGGGGACAGACTCAGAAAGTGTGTGTGCACTGCAGAATTCTGTCAGCTTTAAATGTCAAAGTGCTTCATGTTTCTCCTTGATCCGCACAGCTGTCAGGAGAGCCGCAATAAGAGAAGAGATTGTCTTTATCCAGTCACGCCCCCTAATCCATGCCCCTTTTTCCTATTTTCATCCATCTTTATCGAAAGTCTGATCACAGTAGCAGAGCTTCAGGCTTATTGTCTGTTTTTTTCAAACACTCTTGTAATGTCTCTCTCTTCTCATCAACTCTTAGGTGTTTGGCTTAGTTTAAATCTCTCTCTGTACACCCTCAGAATGGCCTCGCACACAAAGGTGAATTGGCACTGAAAAACAAATGAGCATACACAAATAAGTAACAATGGCACATCCAAAATAAATATAGTATTACTTTATTTTTGAGCTGAACAGAAACAAAGATTTTTAGAAGAATATCTAAGCTCTGTTGGTCCACACTATGTGAGTGAATGGTGGGCAGAACTTTGAAGGTCCAAAAAGCATATGAAGGCAGCAAAAAAGTTATCTATAAGACTCCAATGGTTAAATCAATATATTCAGAATGGTTATGATAGGAGTGGGTGAGAACCAGATATATTTAAGTTCTTTTTTACTATAAATTCTCCTCCCTGCCCCGTAGGTGGCAATATGCATGAAGAATGTGAATCGCCAAAAACAAAAGAAGAAGAAGAATGTGAAAGCGAAATTTGTTTCTCATCCACATTTATCACATCACTATTGAAAATATGTATTTAACTACTGCAGTATTATGAAATACTTTTTATGCTGCCTTTATATGCTTTTTGGAATTTTAAAGTTCTGGTCAACATTCACTTGCATTGTATGGACCAACAGAGCTGAAACTGTTTGTGTTCAGTAGAAGAAAGTCATATACATCTGGGATGGCATGAGAGTGAGTAAATTATGAGAGAATTTTCGAATTTCCATTTTTGGGTGAATACTTTGCGTTCATTAGTTATTGCATTTGATTTGAGGTATGTTCCCACTGAATATGTATGTAAGAAAAAGTGTGTGCACATGTCTGTATGTGAGTTGTACCGATGTTTGAACCAGCATGGCCCTCTGTTCTCTCAGCATGATAATGATCTCTAGGGGATACACTGGCTTTTCCTTCTCCATCAAGGTCATGGCTGTCTCCATGGTGATCAGCACACCTGTCCGCCCAATCCCAGCACTGCAGAAAAACATTCTCTAAAGTGAGATGAGTGTCTGATAACATTTGTGTTTGCTGTTTTAAATTTGCTCACCTGCAGTGGACCATTAGAGGCACAGACTCCCCCCTCATACTTCTCACTGATTGGACAAAATCCAGGAAGTCTGAGGAATCTTCTGGTACCCCATGATCTGGCCAGGCAACATACTGCAAATGAGTGATTGAGCGCTGCTGTCCCAACTGTCAAATAGGGGAGTGGGGGTAACCGAGAGAGAGAAATAGGGTGAGGCAGAGTGAGACAAAATGCTTGAATGAGTTTGCATAAAAGCCTAGACAAGTCTAAGCATGCCTGTGTTTTGCCTTATACAAAAACATATTTATATGAAATGTTCCAAGAATGAAAACACTTTTATTTTCATTTTCAGGTGTAATTCTATTACTGCAGACAAATCGCAGTTTTAAAAAAATGCCTCAAATGATGTTTCTATAAGATCCAGTTTGCTGTCATACTTTAAGACTGATGTGTATTTTTTATGTTAAATAAAAATATGCTCATAGATTGATTTCACTTGTGTACACATGCTTTCAAACATTGTTCTGCTTGTTTGAGCTTCCCGACTGCTGACTTTTTCCAGACATTTTGTGTTTGATCAATGTTGGTGTAGGGTGTATTTGGGAAATCTGTTTGAAAACAATGTTTATCTTTGCAATTCCATTTGGTATTACTAGTGGTGCAGAAATTATACACTTTTAGCTTTAAAAAGAAAATTCTGTCATAATTTACCTTGCCTCATGTCATACCAAACCCATTTGACTTTTTGTTTTATGTGAAATGCAAAAACAGAATTCTGAAGGAATATCACCATCTGTCTTTTCAGTACAATAGCAATTTATAGTGAATAGCTTTAAAGCCTAAAATAAGACCAGATCCAAAAGTATCATTAAAGTATTCCATGCAACTTGGGCATCATAGTCCAAAGCCCCATTCACACATGCAGCGACTTTTAGAGACAAAGCAATATGATCTTGATGAGTTGGCGACTTGATGTGTCCAGCAACTTCAGAAAGTTGAGAAAAGTTTAACTATGCAAATGAGTAGCATGTTTCCGCAGCGGCAACCATGAGGAGTGAAGATTGTGTCAGTGGATCTCACGTCTTCCGTCTCCTGTGAGATAATGGAGTTGAGTGCAGAAAAGACGGAAAAGTGAGAGTTTCTGTAGTTCAAAATGGATATAATAAAAACGTATGCATGGAAAAGAAATTGTAGGCAGTATGAGTGAGTTTGAATTGTATATTGATAGATTGTTCATCTTGCAAATTATATGATGCAATGAGCATGTTTGCAGTTCATATAAAAACACTCTCCCCTGCAGAATGTACATTTTTACTGAACTGATTTCCTGTCAAATTAGAATGGCATTATAAAAATAGTTTGCAGGGTAGATTTGATTCATATATTGATCTTGTGCATTCATCTTGTTAATAATATGATGCAATGGGCACTGCTGTAGTTTAGTTAAACATTTTCTCCTGCAGTGTCATTTTTTAGAGACAAGTAAACTGATTCCTTGTCAAATTAGAACGATATCTTAGTTTTAACATCAATATGTCTGTGAACAGATTTTCTGAAGATATGGCAAGACCAGTGGGCCAGACATGCAATCCACCAATATTATTAGAGCAACAGCAGTAGCAATGCCCAAAAGTGACTTCACAATGCAAAGACTAGAGACTTAAAGCGATAAAGTCACTGCATGTGTTAACAGGGCTCAAGTCCTATAAAGGCATTTTATTCAAAGTCACAACAAAGTTGCACATTTTTTCATGTCAGAACTTGCATTTTTTATTTTTCCTACTGAAACAAGTAGTGGGGGTGGGACATGTCAAATGACTCATCATTTAAAAAATTAGCCAAGAGGCTTTAGTTTACAGCCACACACACATACCCCTATCCACCGTGCTGCTCATGTCAGAGCCGCTTACTGGGGAAACTTGAGAAGCGATCTCAATACCGGCCAGCTTTTCCAAAGACTTGAGAACCGAACGACGATCTAACCGACAGCATTAATCCATAAACAGCTCACACACACAGCACATCGCAGTCTTTGCTTACGATGAGGCTGGAGCTGTTGTGCAAGTCCAATGCAGATACATGTGGTAACAAGTGAGTAAAATATAATATATCCATGTTTTGAAACACAATACACTAAACAAAGAACACTTACTTGAGCTGCATATACAAAGAAATCTCTGGCTGCACAAAAAATGTAAACAAACTTTTTTATTTACAGCAACTTTCCTTGCATCTAGCTCCTGCATTGGCGCATCCCATTTAAAAGTGATCATCCCTATGCGCTATTTTCTTCTAAAACAATTACATCCACTGTAAGAGCTTCAGGTAGCTGGAAGGTGATAATGGTCAGACAGAACTCACTTTCTAAGTGATTTTTATTGGGGGGGATACAGCATGGATCAAGCTCCCTTCGAAGTGCCCTGTGGAGGTATGATCAGCTTCAGTTAGAACACAGCCAGACGCACTGAAGAGTTGTAGGAAGAGGATGTGTTCTCGTTTTAGAAATCATTTGACTGGACAATGTTTCTCAATCTCTGTGTGACGTTATGGATGTTCCCGAGTCTTTATGGACAGAAGAGAGAGACTGTAGATTGTATATGCTTATATCTTATGAAAATGCATTGTCAACTTTTAGAAGTACACTAGCATATAAATGACCTTAAAGCTAATAGATATGGACTAAAAGCAGCTAACAATATGAGAGTAAATCATAAATTTTTGGAAGAAAAATTCCTTTAAAACAGTATTTCACCTCCAAAATGACTAAATACACTGCTATTTTTGTTACATTTCCCTCAGTTTTGTCATGATTTTATAAGTGGAGGCAAAAGGAACAAGTGATCTTTACGTTCTTCATCTTGAATAAATGATTCACAGTCTGAGGGCTGAAGTGGGAAAAGAAAATCACTTATTGTGACAAATTGTTGGTTCAAACACTCACACGCTGCCATTTTTCCTGTACCCCCAATCAGGGCCAGTATTCACAAAGATTTTTATATTACCACTAGGAGTTATCCAAAGAGTTCTTAGCTGAGAGTTTCTGCTTAAACCAATTCACCAAAAAAATAAAAAAATAAATCTTAAGGTAAGAAGGCATCCAATAAACGTAAATCCAAAGTGATTGGTAAACAGAGAACCGCTATTTGTCGTCAAATTCATTATAGACAGACACACAGTAAGTGTATATTATAACATTTATTTATTTATAACCTGGCTTTTAAAAAGACTACAAGCTAAAAAATAGCTATGGATAATACAGAACCCACACATAAGAAAAGATAAAGAAAGGTTTTTGCGTATTGCTCCACTAGGAAACACAATTAAAAGGAACATTTGGAAGTGGTGTCACCATTAAAGTGAAAAATGAAGCATGGGAACAAATATTTTACCAATTAAGATAATGCTAATTCAAAATAACCACTTCAGAAAAGGGTTAACCCTTTCCTATCACAAAACATCTCAAGTATTTTATAAACAAATTCATCTCCATTGTGATTAGATCGGTCACTGTGAGCCCATTTTGAACATTTTTAAAAACAAAGCCATGCATCGGATGGTTTGTGATATACACTTCTTGAGACCTCAAGAGGACTTCTAAACTGTTATAGGTTAAGGATTTACTTGTAGTGTCAAAATGCTCCATGAAATAATCTTAGATTAAACATATACAAGTCCTATTTAAGTCCCTTTCAAGAGTTGCTCCTAAATTTCCGAGTTAGGAGTACATTTTAGCCTTAGGAGTTTTTGTGAATACAAGCCCCAGGTCTTTCAACTATTTTCTTTCCATTTCTTTACTTCTAGATTTGAGACACACACACACACCCTACATGGACGATGAATGTGTGATGTAACCTCCGTCTGCTGTCCGTGCTGAGATTAACTCCCACCAACAGAGACAACAGATGGGTTTCCATTCTCCAGCAATGATAGTTTGTGTGTGTCAGTGAGTGAGGGTGTGAGCATGTGCATATACATTTGTGTATATGGTTCCATGCTCATCGCCACAGCAGTATGTGACCTATTTGCCATGTTCACCACACAAATCCCACATGTTTACACTCTCTAACACAAATGGCTTTCCCATAAAAAATGCCTAAAGCCACAATACTCGGTTTTATACAAAAAGTTAAACTCCAGTGTAATGAGACGGACAGAAGCATGAGTAATGGCAAACATTTGCATAGAGAAAACAAAATCTAGACTAGGCTAAAAATCGAGGGAACAATATATGTTAATGAAATGGTTCTAGAGCATCTGTACCAAAGATACAGCTATTGATCATTTGATAAAAATGTGTGAGGTTTTAATAGTGGATTTTCAGATATGATGGATTGTGTTGGATATAGTTGTTTTAATAATTTTTTCTCATTGTTTTCTACAGGGGTTCTGTCCGTTACACTTGTTGCTGAATAAAGTTACCTGAGTATTTGAGAGTGTAAGTTCTCTGGTAACATATGCCAGGTTACACTCTTCTGAGTGACAGCACACCTGAAGATACCCATAATCCTTCTCTTCAGGAGGGTGCGGCCAGTATTGGTGGCACTTGGTCTGTGGAAATGGAAAAGAGATTACTGAGCACAGCAAAAAAACAATTGCACTCCTCTCTCCCTTCCTCACACAAACGGTTTATTAAATCATTCCTTTGGAAAAGAATGCAGAGCGCTTGGTTACCAAGCAACAGTCAAGCCGATCCGAAGAACACGATAGTCACAATAAGCTGTCCTTGGGGAGCTGGAGGTGTTGTGATGGGTGTTTAATGGGTATCGTCTGATTAGGTAGAGTGAGTGTGTGTGTGTGTGTGTGTGTGTGTGTGTCAACTTTGAGAGCCCCTGTTTGTAAGTGCTTGTTTGTTTTAAAAGTGAGTTCAGGTCATGAGTATATCTGTGTGTGTGTGTGTGTGTGTGTGTGTGTGTGTGTGTGCGTGTGTGTTTATGTGTGTGTCAACTTTGAGAGCCCCTGTTTGTATGTGCTTGTTTGTTTTAAATGTGAGTTCAGGTCATGAGTATATCTGTGTGTGTGTGTGTGTGTGTGCGTGTGTGTGTGTGTGTGTGTGTGTGTGAGCGTGTATTTATCACTTTGTGGGGACCAAATGTCCCCATAAGGATAGTAAAACCCGAAATTTTTGACCTTGTGGGGACATTTTGTCGGTCCCCATGAGGAAAACAGCTTATAAATCATACTAAATTATGTTTTTTGAAGTTTTCTGTGAGGGTTAGGTTTAGGGGTAGGGTTAGGTTTAGGGGATAGAATATAAAGTTTGTACAGTATAAAAACCATTATGTCTATGGAAAGTCCCCATAAAACATGGAAACTCAACATGTGTGTGTGTGTGTGTGTGTGTGTGTGTAAAGTGCAAGTTTATTAAATGGAAAGTTTGGCCAAAAATTTAGATTCTGTCTTAATTTACTCACATTCCTGTCATTCCTTTCTTCTGTATAACTTTTTTCATATGTGTAACACAAAGGGAGATATTTAGCAGAATGTCCAAGCTGCTCTTTCCCTAGACATCAAGCACTTTCATTGTCATTCTTATTTATGCAATAAAAGTAAATGATGAAAGAGCTGCTTTACATCCTGCTAAATATTCTCCTTTTGTGTTCCATGCAAGAATGGCATTAGTGTTTGGAACAACATTAGAGTGAGTAAACAAAGACTTTAAATTTTTGGGTGAACTATACCTTTAATGGGTCCACGAGAGAAAACCAAAATATTATCAAAATTTTAATAACTACAGTCTTGACATTTGACATATATGTTTCATGTGAACATTTATTGATTATATGCCACATTTTCGCTTGTAACTTCACGACAAAAAAAGAAAATACCGAACATAAAATATCACATACCATTACTTAGAGGAGGCAATTATTTTTAATAGATCATTAGATAACCCAGATGAACCACATTGTGCACACAGAATCTGGCTCTCTGGCATCTTGCTATCTTGCTACAATCATGTTAGTTTTCCTAGATCAGATGACGTAATCAGAAATGCTGTAGTCATGGAAAGCTAAACCAATAGTATTGGGTTCAGATTGCTCTAACCAGTGGTGATAGTCCTCCATATTTGGGCAGAGTGTCATGTGATCAATCACTCTAATTTTGAATCGATGACTCAAATGGCACAGAATGAAACTCATTCTGTGGAATCTCATTACTAAAATCATTTCTGCATGCTTTGCAAATCTTTAGTCATTGTGGTATTTGCAAGTATAATTAGTTCTTTTGTACAGTTATTATGTTTTATTTGTTTGGAGAGATGTTTTTAGCCATAAATTATATTTGTCTTTTGATTGCTTTGTTGTATCAACACAAAATGTTTCTGTAACAGATGATTGGTATTTACACACTAATATATATATATATATATATATATATATATATATATATATATATATATATATATATATATATTTTATTTTTTATGTATTTTTTTTTTTAAGTTTTCTTTAAAAAAATTATACCAAACACTACTTGTTTTGTTGTTGTTGTTTTTTTTTGTTATAAGCCTTTAATATTTGGTATGCCACTGAAACAAGAAATCTTTAAAAACACCCTCAGAGCATAAAGGGTTCATTTTACAGCACACTGTAAAAACCTTGTGTGTATAAGCTTCTATGTAGTTGTGTGTGCAGTTTTGTTGCAGTACCCGTCCTCTTTCGGTCAGTGTGGTCAGCATGACGATGATTCTGACATCCTGCTCCCACACACTCCTCCAGAAGTGTGTACAGGTGTGTGGCAGTGGACCCTGAGCTGCTATGTACTGCAACATGCAACCTGCTGGTTCAGTCTGACACACACATTTTAAAGTCTTTAATGTGTCATCCAAAGTAACCAAAATTACATAATAAATACAAAAAAACACTATCTAGAAACAATGATTACTCTGTGTAATGAGCACACATACAACAGATGTGTAAAGCAACACTCTTAGACACACTTTAAAAGTGGCAGAAGCCAGTAGGTACATGTTTTTATGTTTCATTGGTCAATACAAAGTGGTCTAACTGAAGCCTAACGGGTGGATGCAGCTTCACAACAAACCAAAAGCTATAGGTTACTGATGCCATTGTGGAAGTATATTATTTGCACAGTGTCCAATAATTGGGGAGTTACCAAGATAAGGTAAGTATTGTTCATTGGTCATGTGATCTTAATATGGCAGCTTAACATGAGGGGTAACCACTCTTATGCAGAATAAAACAGTAATTCCTTAGGCCGCTGATATGATTATCTCTTCAAAGTGTACATCATTTATAACATATTTGTCAATGGTAATATTCCTTTTGTCATGTTTAAAACATTGTGAAAAAAGTTGTAAAGTGCATCTCTGGAACACTGTATCAGTGGACAGTTTAATATCAATGAATAATACTGATACTGATGAGTGCAAGGCAGAGAGTTTGAGATCAAAACCTTAACATGACTGGCATTGATGTAATCCTCCCCCTCCTCTTGTAGCACCACCCTGGTGATGTCATCTGTAGGGAACAGTGTGAAAGAGCAAAGAATGAGGAAATGAGGATTTAAGGATTATTTGAAAATGCCTCCTCAAACTAGTTTTAAAGAGCATTACGCCTCACTTCACAATCAAAAGCTTGTACAGAAAATAATAAAATTATATGCTCGACTTTAGCCCTAATCTACTCATGTGGTAGCTTTGTTAAACAATCCTATCATTTTCATCTAGTAACAAATCTCTAGTAAAATAGAATCTTTGCATTGGGGTCAAAAATTTTACCAGGGCTTGGGGCATAAATGCAATTTAAAATATAAGAACAAAAACATGTCCCAGTCAATTTATCTGTTTTTTATGTAACATTTAATATATTTCATAACAGACCACGATAGGTCTGTCTAGTTATGGGTTTAGACACTGTGATCATTTAAATAAATAGATTCAAATTAAGTATTTGGATAATGTGACACAGTATATTAAAAAGATTTGCACTCATAAATGTAAAAAAAAAAAATACCCTGAAAATGATTTCAGGGGGTAAATATTTCCTCTTTATATATATATATATATATATTTCGTTTTTTTGTTTTATTATATTATACTATATTAGTTAGGTTTGATCAAATATGTAAACACACTATCAAATGCAGCTGAACAACAAAAATATAAACCATTTCTGATTGTAGTGATATGTTTGCCGGAATTATTTTACTATGTGATACAGGTTCTTGTTTGGGTGTAAAAGTATTGCAACTTACACGGTAATACATCTTTGTATCGATTCTTGTCCATATTCTCAGACAGCTTTGCGCAAGACATTAACATTCCATCTTTCTTCCTATACAACTTCTGTGAGTAATAAAACACATTCAAACACATGCATGCATGGAAAACAATTATCTGCAGTGCATTCACATGCCAGCTGAGACATGCTGCAAAACACTCCACCTCTCACATGCCAAACCTCAAATTGCAGAAGCAGTGTGCCAGTGACCAATCCCCTCTCTAGACGGGCCATGGACTCTTCCAGTGTCTCTCCAGACGGGTGACTGGACAGCGGGGATAGTTCACCTGGAAGGGTGAGACCACCAACTAACAGTAGTGTGTGTTCAGCTCGCAAAGAGACACCTGTTAACAAACAGCACACGACCATAGTATGAGGTGAGCTGTTCAAAAACAACAGCAACAACAACAACCATTTCTGGAAGGACTATAAAAAAACTGAATGCTATATACAGTAGCCCCAAAGAGTATTTGGACACTTAAGCCAAGCTTAATGTATTAGTATTGTTGCATTATATAACAAAATATCAAACCAAGAGCATTTATTATAAAGAAATATAACACAAACAAGTAAAATACTCAGTTTCAAGTAAACATTTCACAAAAAGAAATTAGATTTGAATATACATATTGTTCAAAATCAATATTTATTTATTTTTTCAAACTTTGAGGATAATGCGCATAGTTAATGTGATGATCTAAACCAGTGGTTACTCTGCCAAGACACCTATTTAAACTTGAGGGGACCAACGCCCTACTTTCACTAAATATGACCTTGGGATCAGTTGGTCATAAGTAAAAAAAAAATTGAAATAACTTCTTAAGACAAGTGAAGTTAGTTCTGAGAAAAGATCTAGCATTATTTTCTTGTAAATGCCACTTGGTTTTGATATTTTGTCTCTTATACATTCAGACATTTTTAGTGTCTATGGTGAGTGTCCTGATCACAAACCAGTGTTGCCCTTAAAACGACTTTTCATTGGATAATTGGAGGAGAACGCAGCAGGCTGATCAGGCACACCTCACTACTCCGCAACATTTGTTATTCTTTCATTGTGTAAATAAAGGCCCCTTTGGAGTGACATTGACATGCAATCTTTGCCTGTGCCTCATTGCATCCTGCCACATGTCACTTAAAAGAATAGTCCATGTTCAATACAAGTTAAAGTTCCTATAAGCGATTTCAGCCGTTCTACCTTCTATGAGACTGAGCTGATTAAGCCATGCCCCCTCTTTCCAAAACACCGCACCGATACCATTGAAACTGACACAAAGCATCTTCTCACGGCTGTCAAACACAACAGCAGCAAAATTGCGCTTATAACTTAATTTGTTTTGAAAATGTGTTACATTTACAACAGCAAACGAAACCATATACATGATCAGATATAGTGAATCAACTGAAAACTCTAAATCAGAATATGGCATTAAGCCTCAATAACTCACTGCAACAACACTATGAGACTGCGCAAAAAGCATCAGAGACCATGGACAAGCTGTAACAGAGACTGGTAGTGAGATATCTCCATGACACTTATTTCAGTCTTTCAGGGAGTAGGAAAACCGTTTTCATATCTTTCCATGCAAAAAAAATGCTCGCAGAACTGTGGAGCTTATAATTTTATAAAAGCACTAGCATGAATTATTCTGTAAAAACTCCTGTATTATTTGAGCTGCAAAGTTGTTTTAAAATTTATAATTTTTTCAGTCATTTTAGGATTTGTTGACATTACATCATGGCGAAGTTGTAAAATTGGCTATAACTTTACACAGAAAAGGTTAGCAAGCCACGGTCTTGTTGGTATACTTTTGAAATAGTGAGTATTTTAACATTTACAGATTGGCCCCTTTAATTTCCATTTTAAGTGCCTCAGTGTAACCCAGATTTTTCCTATTTGTTTTTAAAGAAAAGGAGGGGCAGATCAAAATAATTGTGGCAATATGATGCTGCCGATTGTGCTTCACTTGTATTGAACCTGAATAGGGCTGCAACTAACGATTTTGATTATCAATTAATCTAATGATTATTAGAACGATTAATCATTAGCTCTATACCGATTATTCAGCTTGTGTCCTGACTTAAAAGGTTGTATTAAACGTGCTTACTAACCATAAAGAGGACAAAATACCTCTAAATGACCTTCACTGAATTAAAGGGAATAAGTTTAATTCAGTAAAGAAATTCACTGCAAAAATAACTTTATCAAGTGTTTTTGTCTTGTTTTCCATTTAAAATGGTCTAAAAATGTTTAACAAGATAAATTTACTTGAGAAGCAAGATAAGATAATTATAATTTTTTTAAGAGGATGTCTCTTAAATATAAGTATTTTGTATATATATATATATATATATATATATATATATATATATATATATTATTTTTACTTTGTTATACTTCTGTGTGTGCAGTAAAGACAAAATATACTTGTACTCAAGATTTATTCTCTATTATTATAAAATATTTGTGTTTTAATATTATATTCAATATTCTCCGATAACAATTTTTCTTCTGAAGTATAGTTCCTAAAGAAAATGTACATTGTTTTAAAATGTGCTTCAGATGGTTTCATTGGAAAACAAGCCAAAAAAAATCAAACTTATTTTGTTGCAGTGTATAATGGGGCAAAGACTACCCTCTCTCACCTTTCTGTTCACTTCAATCCATCTTTAACTCCCAAAAAACAAACTTTCTCTCTTATTAATAAAGCTGCTTGATGGCAATTTTCTTCACGATAAGAAATGCACAATGACATGTATTATGATTCAATAAGTCGCGAGACATTGCGTTATAATCTAGCTTTAGCAAGTGCGCACTCGAGGGATGAGCGTTCATCAGCCAGGTGCAGTTTCAATCTCTCCCACATTCGCGCAACTCATAGAAGATGTGCTGACCGCACAGAGAAATGCCAGTTTTGGAGTTTGTAATTAATTACATGACCTGATTCTGTATTATTTGAACTAGAATAAAGCTATAACGCATTAAAACTGCATTTAAGATGTAACACCAAGGTGTTTCCTTTAAAGAGCTCTGGCTCCGCCTATTCCACAATGAGAGTGCTTCTGTATTTACATATAAATTAACTTACTTAATATAAACATGCATGCATATTTACTCCAACTATATCTTACCCTTGCGGCGCACAAGCAAGGCTAGTTCCTTGCTGTGTGACTCTCGGCTGGCTTTGATGAACATGACCACCTGCTGATGTGTGTGCTCTGAAATGTCACGTCCATTTATCAACAACACCTGATCTCCCTCCATCAGAGGAGGCACACAGCGACCAGCCTGTAATACACACGTAATGTCTGTACAAACATAAAAACAAGTGCCCATTCATATAAAAACCAGTCTGGCCTTTCAGCTTACCGGAGATGCAGGGCTAACATGAGAGATGGCCAGGGACATCTTCTGATCCACACCTCCCTAAAGATTAACCAACCATGACCTTGTTATGCTACATTATATCAAAATAATATATGGCTGCATGCAATGTGAATATTTGATTATAAATACACAAGTTATATTATATAAACTCACTTTAACATTGAAGCCGAACTTCCCATCTTGGTCTGGGCTGATTCTCACAAGCAGAAGATCTCCATCAACTGTCACACTCTGAGGTGAGCACACATTTGTTTCACTATTAGTTAATTACATCTCATTGACATTTGACCCTTAACCCAATCCATAAACCAAAGTCTCAGTAAAACATTATTTGGCTGATTTATAAGCTTTTTATTATGTATTTATAATTAATTTATTATATATTTATTAAGTGTCCTCACTTGTAATTTTTTTAAATCACATTTCACTATATTAATTGAGTCATTAAAAAAAAAAAAAAAACATGTCCCTAAATGTTATAGCCAAACCTGTACACAAACAAACACATCCGTTGAGGTAAGCAGGACAGGAAATTAACCAGGGCCTCCTTTCCCAAAAGCATCATAAGCCTAAGTAGATCGTAGAATCCATCTTGCGATTCCTCATAGTTATGTGGCCATTTCCTAAAAGGATTGCAGCTTAAGTAGAACTTGAAAATGCTTGTAAATTAACAAGTGCTCTGGAGAACTTGTACAGAGCTAAGAAAACCATAAGGACATCGATTTATGCAGACACATGCAGGACAAATTTAAATGCCTATAGCTACACTTTATGCTCATTAAATATCGGTGTATATATAAGTTTTATTTTATTTATTTATTTTTTACCGAAAAGGCTAATAATGATAGAGAGGGGTTCCCCTGTCACAGGGGGACATGGGACCCTAGTAAAATATAGCCAGAGCAAACTGGCAAACATTTGAGATGTGTCCTGAGCAGGAGTCAGAGCGCTTGGAATTTCAACAAGAAATTAGAGATTCATCAATGAACATGTTGATATAATTCCTGATCTATCCATTCAAAATGAAAGAAGCAATCGATTTGAATTTAGTTTGAATGACTTGTGTAGATCAGATGCTCTCAATCTACTTGGGTCTCTGAAATCCAAACAAAAATATATTTTCTATCAAGTAAGACAGTATTGCTTAGAGAAATTTAGAGGTAAAAAGCCAGAGCCTTTTCATGTATTTGTTTTTGGAGGTGCAGGAACAGGAAAGTAACATTTAATCAGAGCTTTTCATTATGAAGTGACCAGATTATAATCCCAAATTGCAACTGCACCAGACAAAGTTTCTGTTCTATTGACAGCACCTACTGGAATTGCTGCTTTCAACGTGGGTGCCAAGACCATCAATAGTACATTTTCAATCGGGACAGATGCAAAATTGCCTTGCACACCTTTTAGGAGAAGAAAAAAATTTCTATGTTAAACCACAGCCTACTAGCCTATGTCCATGATAGGCTTAGGCAAATAAAGCAGACAGATGACTACTCTTCATTTGGTAAATATAATGTAATTGTTGTGGGAGTGCTCCATAGGATTTGTGGAACAGCACATTAGCACTGTCAGAATTAACAATCATTGTTAGACAAAAAGACTCTGCTTTTGCAGAAATATTGATTAGATTGCGTACACGTAGCAAGAGTTCCCCATTATCACTTAATGACTTGAATACGCTCAAAAGTAGGGAAACTGGGCAAACCTCTTCCGCTTTAAACATTTTCCCAACAAATATGCAAGTGGAAGAGCATAAAAAAACAGATCACATCCATATGATCAGACCCCAATACCAAATATAAATCGCAATTTTGATCTATCTATATTGTAGCAAGCAGGGCATGCCGAGCAGCGTCGGGGCAGAGCGAGGCCGGAGAAATAAGTGGTAAACCTGTTTGTGCATCGGTCTCATGTTCCATGGAGGAGCGGCAGGGGTATTTAAGGAGAGTAGGGAGAGACAGATGCACAAAGCTGTGTGTGACTGTGCCACAGTGACTGCTGAAAAGCAAGGCTGTTGAGTGTTGTTGAATGTGTTTTTTATTGTGCAGAACAGCACATTTATGTTTTGATGTACACTGAAATGTGTTGCATTAAAGTGTTATGTGGATTGTTCACCCAGCTCCCGCTTGTCAAACCGGCATCCTGACAGTACCCCCCCCCTTCAGGGGCGTCCACAGACGCTCCCTGGGTAGAAAGGGGCCGCTGCTGGTGGAAGTCCTCGATCAGAGAGCGGTCCAGAATATCCCGGGACGGCACTCAACATCTCTCCTCCGGGCCGTATCCCTCCCAGTCCACAAGGTACTGGTATCACCTACCACGCCTCCTGGAGTCCAGCAATCTCCTGACGGTATACACAGGGACCCCATCAACCAGATGGGGGGGTGGGGGGGATTGGACAGACACAGTAGGGTTAAGGGGGGAAGAAAATACTGGTTTTACACGAGAGACATGGAAGACAGGGTGCACACGACTGAGAGCAGGTGGGAGTCTGAGCCGCACCGCCGCTGGACTCAAGACCTTAGAGATGCGGTAGGGCCCTATGAACCTGGGTGCTAACTTGCGTGCCGGCACCTTAAGAGGTAGGTCCTTAGTGGACAGCCATACCCTCTGCCCACAGACATACTTGGGTGCCGGAGTCCGCCGGCGGTCAGCTGCCACCTTGGCACGTCTCCCTGCCCGAAGCAGGACCTCTCTGGCTCTTCTCCAGGTTCTTTTACAACGCTGGACAAAGGCCTGGGCAGAGGGGACAGCGGCTTCAGATTCCTGAGAAGAAAACAGAGGGGGCTGATAACCAAGAGAGCACTGAAAAGGGGACATACCAGTAGATGCCACAGGAAGTGTGTTGTGTGCATATTCTGCCCAGGTGAGCTGCTGGCTCCAGGAGGCGGGATTATGCGATGCCAGACAGCGGAGCATGTGCTCTAAATCCTGGTTGGCCCGCTCAGACTGCCCGTTGGTCTGCGGATGGAATCCTGAAGTCAGGCTGGCAGTAGCCCCAATAAGACGACAGAATTCCCTCCAAAAGTGGGAAACGAACTGGGGCCCCCTGTCAGACACCACGTCCTGTCGGAAGACCATGAATCCTGAAGACGTGATCGACGACCACCAGTGCCGTCTCCTTAGCAGTGGGTAGTTTGGGAAGGGGAATAAAGTGCACCGCCTTGGAAAAACGGTCAACCACCATCAAAATCGCGGTGCAGCCCCTTGAGGGAAGAAGGCCAGTAACAAAATCAAGGAAAATGTGAGACCAGGGGCAGGAGGGAACGGGCAAGGATTGCAGCAGGCCAGCGGGGGGCTTGTTAGAAGACTTATTCTGGGCGCAAACCAAGCAGGCTGCCACAAACTGTCTGGCGTCTTGGTCCACGTTGGGCCACCAGAAGCGTTGACGAGCAGAAGCCAGAGTTCTCCGCACTCCTGGATGACAGACCAGCCTCAATGTGTGGCTCCACTTCAACACAACTGCACGCAATGGCTCAGGGACAAACAACAGGCCATCCGGGCAACCCATCGGAACAGCCACCCCTCGTAGGGCCTCCCTGACCTGTCCCTCGACCCCCCAGGACACGGCAGCCACCACAACATCTTCAGGCACTATAGTGTCGGGAAACGACTTACCCCTAGGGCAGTCAAAAAGACGGGACAGGGCATCAGGCTTAACGTTCTTCGATCCTGGCCGATATGAGAGGGTGAAACTGAACCGGCCGAAGAAGACTGCCCATCTGGCCTGCCGAGGGTTCAACCTCCTGGCCGAACGGATATACTCCAGGTTCTTATGATCGGTCCAGACCAAGAAGGGCTCCGCTGTGCCCTCCAGCCAGTGACGCCACTCACCCAGGGCCAGCCTCACCACGAGCAGCTCCCGGTTACCGACATCATAGTTCTGTTCAGCCGGGCTCAGGCGGTGCGAGAAGAATGCACAGGGGTGTACTTTTCCATCACGAGGGGACCGCTGGGAGAGAACTGCTCCAACCCCAACCTCGGAAGCATCTACCTCCACAATAAATTGCAGATCAGGTTCAGGAACAGACAGGATAGGTGCAGAGGTGAAACATTTCTTAAGTCTCTGGAAGGCCTCCTGAGCCTGATCTGACCACCTGAAAGGAACACGTGTGGAGGTTAGAGCTGTCAAAGGTGCCGCGGTTTGACTGAAGCTGCGGATAAACCGCCTATAGAAGTTAGCAAAACCCAGGAATCGCTGCAACGCCTTGCGGGAGTCAGGGACTGGCCATTCGGAGACAGCCCTTACCTTCGCCGGATCTACCTTGATCCCCTCCGCTGAGATTATTTGCCCCAAGAACGGAACGGAGTCAGCGTGGAACATACATTTCTCTGCCTTGACGTACAACTGGTTCTCCAGAAGACGCTGCAGCACCTGGCGTACATGCTGAATGTGTACCTGTAATGAAGGGGAAAAAATTAAGATATCATCAAGGTACACAAAGACAAATCTATTGATCATGTCTCTCAACACATCATTGACCAGGGCTTGGAAAACGGCCGGGGCATTGGTGAGCCCAAAGGGCATCACCCTATATGCAAAGTGCCCAGTGGGGGTGTTGAATGCCGTCTTCCACTCATCACCCTCCCTGATCCGAACCAGGTGGTAGGCATTGCGGAGATCCAACTTAGTGAAGACCTGGGCTCCCTGCAACAGCTCGTGAGCAGTAGACATCAATGGCAGAGGGTACCGATTCTTTATGGTGATGTCATTCAGCCCATGATAATCGATGCAGGGACGGAGTGAACCATCCTTCTTCCCCACGAAGAAGAACCCCGCGCCTGCGGGGGAAGAGGAGGGTCGGATGAGGCCAGCCGCCAATGACTCATGGATATACTTATCCAGAGCCCCCCTCTCTGGTCCAGAGAGGGAGTATAGGTGGCCCTTGGGTGGAGAGGTGCCAGGGAGAAGGTCAATGGCACAGTCATATCTGCCACATTGTCATTAATGTTTTGTTCATCTACTTTATATTCAATCAACCAATTTTCATTTAAATTTATATATGCATAGTATGGGTTAAATGTTTTCAAATAATGCAAAGCATTTTTTACATGAACAGTGTTGACATTTATATTCATAATGCCTTTTTATATGTTCATTTGCATTTTAGCTTTACACATAATATAGACTCCCTCCATGTTAGCTTGTGGTCGTGTCAGCAATATTTGAAGGAACACAAGTAACTGGTGCATGAACACCAATTTGAGCCCCTTTTGGTAAATCTAATAGCATCATGAAAGGAATGTGTTAGGCCACTAAATGCTGTAAGGATCTCCTCTTTGGGTTGCTGTTCGCTTCCAGATCAGCAGAGGGCGTTCGCCCTGGTCCTCCTATGCAATGCTCCTCTCCACTCCTGCAGATGGCACCAACACCCCAACCCGTTTCAACCATCTGTTCATCAACCCTCATTCCCTTCACGTGTGTTTTGCCCTATATAAGTCTGTTTGTTTCTCCCCTTTGTGTTCAGTCTTGAGCCTTTGTTCCGTGTTCCTCCTGTTTCCAGATCTCTAATTTAGGCTTGTCCTTATAGTACCTTTTTGACCCTTGTGTCTCTTTTGTTTCTCAGTTTTGGCGAAGCTCGGCTCTCCCAGTTTATTTTGTACTTTTGACCCTTGTGTCTCTTTTTGTTTCTTTGTTTTATGGAAGCTCTGCTTTCCTGTTTTATTTGTACTTTTGCTTTTTCTTCAATTAAAAGATTTTGAAGAGTTAGCTCAGTGGTAAAACACCATACACTCGAGCACTACAGACCAGGGTTTGATCCCTGCCTACGGCAGCCTCGCCACAGCAAGACTGAACCATGGAAGTGAACCCAGCGGAAGAGTCTTCGGTTAACCTTGAATAGATTCTGTCAGCCCTCTCAGACCAAGACCGAGAGATGCTGTCTCTATTGTGGCAGGTCAGGCCATTTTTTTCCCAGAGTTGGCTGGAAGAGCCAGGACAAGAATAGGAACACTCCCCTGCTCGGCAACCGCTGGTTTGACTTTTCACGCCACCCATATCAACGGTAGTCAGCATCATCAGAGTGGTGCCTTTGTAGACTCTGGGGCCGCCGGGAGCTTTATGGATTTCAAGTTGGCCAGGAGCCTCTCTATTCAGCCTGTTACCCTACCAGACCTCTCAATTTTACGGCAGTGGATGGCAGTCCTCTGGGTTCCGGCCAGGTTAGTCAATGCACCCCGCCTCTCCAGCTAAGGGTGGGGCAACACCAAGAACAGCTACAATTCCTCTTGATCCACTCTCCTAAGCTTCCTTTATTTCTCGGCTTCCCATGGCTGACTACCCACAACCCTCACATTGACTGGTCCAGAGGGGTTGTTAGAACATGGGGAACCAACTGCTGTGTCTCTGATTCCGCCTTCTGCTGTGTCCCAGAACCTTCGCCAGATTTCTCCAAGCAGAGTTGTACCTCTGCTCCAGAGACCCTGTCGGCTGAAGTCTTGGCTCCTCTAAAGGTGGAGCCGGAGAAACACAAGTCTTTAACCCACCTCCCCGAGTTATCCCGAGTATCCCCGGAGTATGCAGATCTCCACGAGGTCTTCAGTAAGGACAGAGTGCCCCCTCACAGACCTTATGATTGCGCTATCGAGCTGCTTCCCAGTACCTGTCCACCTCGTGGAGGACTCTATTCCCTCTCAGGTCCTGAGAGATTAGCCATGGACAAATACCTCAAGGAGTCTTTGGACAGTGGATTCATCCACCCAGGACCAGGTAATGGCCCTCCTGGGCGCCTCTTTGTTCCTAACCGTCTCCGTTCTGAGGTTTTGCAGTGGGCTCATGCCGCCCTTCCTTCTGGACACCCGGGAACTACCAGGACCTGCAAGCTTGTCCAGAGGAAGTTCTGGTGGCCCAAACTGTAGAGCAACGTCCGGGCCTTCGTCGCTGCTTTCCCCATCTGTGCCCAGAACAAGGAACCCAGGAACCACCCTCAAGGCCTGCTGCACCCACTCCCCAACACGAGACACCCTTAGTCCCATATTTCTTTGGACTTCATCACAGGCTTACCTCAGTCCCAAGGTAATATGGTAATTCTTGTGGTGGTGGATAGATTCTCAAAGACTTGTCGCCTCTTACCTTTGCCCAAGCTCCCCACAGCAAACCAAACAGCAGAACTGCTATTAAGACATGCGTTCAGGATCCACGGGTTCCCGCAGGATATGGTTTCCGACCGAGGCCCACAGTTCTGGAAGGCGTTTGGTCTGCTCATCGGGTCTTCAATCAGCCTGTCTTCTGGCTTCCAGTCCAATGGCCAGACAGAGTCAACCAGGACATTGAAAGGACTCTAAGTTGCCTGGTCTCCAACAACCACTCCACTTGGAGTCCTCGTTTAATCTGGGCTGAGTTTGCTCATAACACCCTCTTCCATTGGCATGTCCCCCTTTGAATGTCTGTTTGGTTTCAATCATCTTTTCATCAACCCTCATTCCCTTCACCTATGTTTTGCCCTATACAAGTCTGTTTGTTTCTCCCCTTTGTGTTCAGTCTTGAGCCTTTGTTCCGTGTTCTTCCTGTTTCCAGATCTCTAGTTTAGGCTCATCCTTGTAGTACCTTTTTTTTTTTTTTTGACCCTTGTGTCTCTTTAGTTTCTCTGTTTTATGGAAGCTCGGCTTTCCTGTTTTATTTGTACTTTGCTTTTTCTTCAATTTAAAAGATAATTTATTTTTATTTTTTTGTAGATCGCATTTCTGTTTTTCTCAAATATTTTTCCATTTTACAAACAAAGACTTGATATTTAAAAAGCAACCTTTGAAAAACACAACAGACATAATCTGGCCCATACTTTATTATATAATTAAAATCCTTCAAAGCCTGACTGAAACATTTACTATTTTGTTTCACAGCAGTACACTTTTGTTTAACACCTTCCCTTACTGCAAGTCTGTATCTTGGATATGCATGGTATCCATAACATATGTAAAGAGACAATTCTCTTTAGTCTCTTGCTTTCAAGATGTGACGCAATAGTCCAATTCTTTGGCAAGGTCACCGCTTATGTAAAACACTGAAGTGGTGGCAAAAACCATGCGTAAAAAGTAAACTTTTATCGGATTGCACTGTTGAAAAATTTGTCCGAGGGTTCTCGTTGACTGCTGTGGCTTCAAGCCATCAATAGAGCTGACTGGACTGAGGATATAATTTCAACTCACAACTTTGCAGCAAAAATGTATAGTGAACATGATTACATATTTGTTATAAACTAATTTCATTATCGTACTTTAATTGCTGAGAATATGTGTGATGGTTTTGTGTCATATATTCGTTTAATCATCAATTTGTTAAATCTAACGCAACAGTCAGTGGGATTTCTTCCACCACTAACTTTGCATGTGCTGACAAAGACGATTGGTCTATAGCAGTGTTTCCCAACCAAGAGGTCGCATTGGTGCGACTGCAAAGTTGACTGACTCTCTGATTGTACTCTGTTGTTTTTTGTCCATATGAGAAATATCAAACGGCAAACGTTCAAAATATGAAACAGCTTTACCCGGATCAGATCAGCGCAGAGACATGCATTTACACGTGGACCGGTCTCAAGAACTCAGCCAATGCAGATCATCATAAACAGAGCTGCGAGAAGCATTGGCTGGGTAGCGAATTCATCATTGATTATTTGTTTAAAACCCTCTATGAAAGTGTTTTTCTTACGAAAAATGACATAATTTGTTTTATGGTTACTGCTAATCATGGTTTAACTTGTACTTTTGGTTACTATGATCTTATTGCAAATGCCACAGTAAAAACTATGGATACAATGGAACTTTTCTTCTGTGTAAAATCTTGATTGTAGAAAAAGGCTTTGTTGGTCTTCATATGACTGTATTTTAATCATCAAGATCCTGATAAAACAAAGGAAACCATGAAAGAAAGCACATTTTCTTTCAGTTGGACCAGTGCAACAACCATTTGTAGAATTTAACACCGGTGCTACCACTTTTAAATGTTAATCTGGAGCTTGGAAATAAATAGATACTGTGATAACTTGTAAATATCAGACATACTCCGTGGCAACCACAACAATAAACTCACTCGAAATGTTAGGGGATGCTATGGAGTCCACTGGTCACACCCAAGACAAATGATAAAATAATTCTAAAATCTTGCCAAACTTCGACGGGTGTGCCAAGTTTCAAGAGTTTTGAAAAAGTAAGAAGCATTTACGAACTAGAGGGTGCTGTGGAACCTTTGCTGAATTGCAATATCAAATCAAAAGATGTCCTAAGACAAATATATGTGTAAATATACATTTTCAGCCATTGTAAGCCCCTCAAAACACCACAGGAAAAGTGTGAAAATCCCACACTTCCTGATGGGTGGAGTCAAAAACAACCAAGTGAACTTTGTCTAACATGATGAGAGCAGTAAATATACCAAGTCTTGTGCACATCTGAGCAACATCATCCCAACCACTGCCTGCATTTGGAGGCCCTGTAGAGCTCCTCGACCACACCCTAGCCTAAACTCTACATAACTTTTTGATTTTATGCAGGTCTGATGTGTGTGCCAATTTTCTTGAGTTTTCAAGCATGATGAATGATTTATAAACAGGTGAATGCGTTAAAAATAAAATAGAAAATTTGTGCTCGGGCCCTAATAATAATTGTTAAAAAACATTCCAAAAACAATAGGGCTTCAGCACCTCAGGTGCAGGCCTCTCGGACTGCACCTTTGGTGCTCAGGCTCTAATAATAATAACAAGAATCTTTAGAAGAACAATAGGGCTCCGCACTTTCAGTGCTTAGGCTCAAATAATAATAATCCTTAGAAGAACAATAGGGCTCTGCACTTTCAGTGCTTGGGACCTAATAATAAAACGTTTGAAAAAACATTCCAAAAATAATAGGGCTTTAAAGATCGCTTGGGCCATAAGAATAATAATAATAATGAATGCATAAAATTCTTAGTCAATATTGGATGAACAGATTAATAAATAAGCAAACAAATAAAAGTTATTTGTGGACTACTTATTAACAAAGTAGCACTTAAATCGCATCCTTGCATGTTCATGTAAAGAGCAGGTTTTGGAAACATTTGTGAAATCGCTTGTAGAAAATGCTCTTAACCGCTAAGATCAGTCATTATTAGGAAACGAGGTCCAGGATGATCAGAAAATGGAGGCTGCTGAACTAGAGGTCCAAATAAATTAAACATGTTTATCTATTCATATATTTGTTTTACAGCATGAAAAATAAGAACAAATAATAAAACCAGCAGAGGTCACAAACTTGATCTTTACCGAATATTGCTCCTCTGTCAGATCTAGTTGTGCTTGGCTCAATCCAGCCTCATTCTCAGCTGTTGGGCACACAGATCGCCTGACACAGTTTTACAATGTTTTACCTCCCAGATCTCATGATTTGAGAGATACATTTTCAGTGACTCATCAATCAATAATACATATCTGTAGTATCATTAATACTAGGTGGATGTGTCAGAATGACAAACATTGGATATTATTTCTGACAGTCCTTATGGTGGACTTGTTTTAGGTCTAGTGCTGTTTTGCATGCAGCATGCATAATTCAACAGCTTTTTAATTGATTTTCTGAAATCCAATCATATGACCATCACAGATCATTCTAGAAAAAATCTGCTCAGGGGTGAATTTTGCAAAACCTGTCAAGAACACATTTCACGTCGAGGAGAAAAAACTAAAAAAAATAATCTTATAGTATCATTAGGATGTTTTGCATTGTGGCATTAATTTACATGACAATAAAGCAAATTCCCCAATTCTCATTACTGTAATTTGTCCAGATATTTCACTTTTAAGTTTGTTTGTTATTGAAATTGAAAATTCACATTAGATTCTCTTTAATGTGTTACTGGAAATTTCCCCTTTCCTGCCACAAACTTTTTAAAAGTATAAATTAACAGCAGTATAAGAAATATTTGCATGATGTATTAATATTACAATTTAAATAATATAACATTATTAATATAATTATTTTTTTTTTTGGTCACATTACAGTATTGTAGAATTGGATAGGAAGTGTGCTTTTTGTCCTTTTAAGTCTTAATTATGCTTTGAGGTTAGACTGAGATGTGAACCATTTTATACTGTCATTTTACACTCACCTTATCCCAGAGGTGCAAGTCGTCATCTTCTGCAATGATATCATCACTTTGGGACCAACTACTGCTCGTCTTCCCATCCTCCTGAGGTTTCCTTCCATGTAATGTGTAAAAAGTTACAATTAGTGTTATTACTAGGGTTGTGCACCATTCAGAATGAATAAAGGATGCCAATTCAATACCAATTCAATTTCTGAATTTGGAATACATTTGAATTAAGGTACCAAAAAGTATGTGGAATTGTAATTCTAATTTGATTTAAAGGAAGTAGAATTAAGTGGGGGCCTGGGTAGCTCAACAAGTAAAAACTCTGACAACCACAAAATCCAGGGCATGCTGAGTGACTCCAGTCAGGCTTCCTAAGCAACCAATTGGCCCAATTGCTAGGGTGGGTAGAGTCACATTGGGTTAACCTCCTCGTGGTCGCTATAATGTGGTTCTCGCTACATTCATATGACTGTATTTGAGTTTATTCTTTGATAATATGGTCCATTTGATTTTTCAGTATAAACAAATGGGATAGCTATATCCATAAATATTACACTGTAAAAAAAAAAAACACTGCAAGAATTATTTTATTAATATAGTTTTTATGGCTAATTAAAAGTAAGGCATCTCATTATAGCTTTTCTATTACAACACACATAGATTCTTTTTGCATGCATTTAGTGCATTTATTTGACTTCTAATTGGCCAACATAAAATGTTTATATGGTTTAGTTCAATTTTCAATTTACATTATTTGACCATTAGCATGGTTTTCTTTAAATTGTTGTTGTTTTTAATTGTGTTGTCACTGTAGGTAACTTGGGAAAAGCTATAATGAGTAACAATTTGATATAATTTTTTTAAGCCAGCAAGCACATCATTCTCCAAGAAATAAATGTTTATCGAAATGTACATGAGATGCTCAAAATATTGAACCGTTAAAAATAATATAAATAAAGGAAGCAATGGTCACAGGACTTAGATAAGTTAAGAGATTTATTTTTATTAATAACAATTTTTATTGATTCCACTCAACAAATTAAATAAACATAACAGAAAATTAGGAATCAAATTATATAAAATATCTGCCCCATTTCCTATCAAATAACCTTAGACCCAGTCTTTGATATGACATCTCCACAATTGCCGCTACCCATGCACCACTCTCGAAATGAGGGCACTCCAGCCAACATCCATACCCTGAGATTAACCCATCTGACGATCATAACACAGGCCAGGACCCAATTCTTTATGTATTATCCCCTATATTAATGACCACCCCATTGCCTAAAATGCAGAGTCTGGGGCAAAATTGAATTTGAGTGCCCAATACGTCACACATAAAACTCTGAACTCTCAACCAAAATTCTTGGATCTTAACACACCACCAAAAAACATGGGTTGTGTTCCCATCTGAATGGCATCGCTAGCAGGTGGGCGTGTCTTTAAGACCAAGCCTATACAATCTAGAGGGAGTCCAATAGAATCTATGTAAAATCTTAAATTGTATAAGGCACCCCTTTGCATCTCTAGAAGTAGACTTGACATTTTTTAGAATCCTAGCCCACACTCCCTCCTCCAATACCAAGTTTAAATCTTTATCTCATAATTTCTTGAGAGAAGCTGAAGTGCCATCCCCCAGACTTTGAATTAGCAGGGAGTAATACACTGATTCCTCATGATCTTTTCCAAAAGCAGTAATCACCTCTCCCAGAGTATCTGCCGCTTTAGGGGGGTGTATGCTACTCCCAAAAATAGAACAGAGCAGGTGGAACAGCTGTAAATACCTAAAGAACTGAGACCTGGGAATCCCAAAATGTTGAACCATATTTTCAAAGGATCTCAACACTCCACTCTCATATAGGTCACTGAGCGTATTAACCTCCCACACAATCTACTCTGTCTAGCAGAAAGGGAACTTATTAATACATAATTTTAGGTCCAGCGATATACTTGAGGCTACATTTAAATAAATGTCCGAATTAAACACTCTGGACACTTTTGTCCACACAGAGTTCAAATGTGAGATAAAGGGCTGTAACTTAACTTCACCGGTTAGTTTGATAGAAAGGCTTTGTAATGGCGAAATAGGGGCAAGTACTTCCTGTTCAATAAAAAACAGGAAGGGGCTCTGTGGCAGCGGGGCGTGGTCGAGCGTCCATCCAGAGAGAGAGAAAGTGGTATAGGTGCTTACTCCTGAGCTAGATTATGTCTAAAAACTGTCTCTAATTCCAGTGAGCATGGGGAGAGTGG